>NC_081241.1:5611262-5751262 GCF_902713425.1 Acipenser ruthenus | reverse complement strand
TGTGTAATACAGACCCTACCTCAGCCCCTTCAACTAGTGCTGCTGCTACTGCACTGATCACTGCCCCTAGTGCTGCCCTTTCTCCACTAGCTTCAGCTGGATTTTCATATGTGCTTATAAATCCATTGGATCTCTCTGCTTCTCGTCTAAGGATTTCCTCATAGCGCTGCCTGACCGCCTCTATCTCTCTCCTGTGTTTCTCCTCGTACTCTCCCCTCTCTCTCTCTCCCTTCTCCATGCAATCCTCCTTTTCTTGCTCTGCCCTTTCTCTCTCCTCTCTCTTTCTCCTCAGCTCTTCCTCCAGTTTCATCCTGTGATTCTCTCCCTGTTCTTTCCTCAGCTCTTCCTCCAGTTCTCCTATCCTCTCCTCCAGCTCTCTGATCTTCTCTTCTCGTTTCTGGATTTCCAATCTCATCTTCCTTTTCGTGTTCTCCAGTTCTTTCAGGTGCTTTGCCCTCAGTTCCTCTTCCTCCCTCAATATTGTCTCTTCCTTCTCCTTCAGTATCTCCTCTTGTCTTTGTCTGATCTTTGCTTCTGCTTGCTGGTACATCTCACTGGTGTAGTAGCTGCCGTTGTTTCCCTTCACCATGTTGTCTATCTTGTCCAGGAGCTGTGTGACCTGAGTGCGATCACTCCTGTCCTCATTGTTGAGAACAAGATGCCTGTTCCCACATTTCTCAACAAGCTGCTGGAGCTCCTTGCTGCCTGTCTGAATATAATCCTCAATGGTCTTGCCTTTCAGTTTGTCACTGTGTGTGAAAAGGAGCATCATGTACCTCCTCACAGCCTCCTCACTGAATATCTCCTGGACTGTCTCCACTGCTCTCCTGTCTTCCTCTGTGAATCGGCCCACCGGTATCACCATGAGGAAAGCATGTGGTCCCGGGGCAGACAGAGAAACACAGCTCCTAATCTGGAGTTTGTCCTGAGAGAGCTCTGGAGTGTCGATCACAGCAACACATCTCCCAGCCACTTGTCCTTTTCTCTTCTCACACTCCCTCGTTACTGCAGAGGAGCTGGCTTCAGATCTGAACTCCTCTCTGCCCAGGATGGTGTTTCCTGCTGCACTCTTCCCAGCCCCAGTCTTCCCAAGCAGCACCATCCTCAGCTCAGGGGGACTGGGAGGCGCTTGGTTATCTGCAAGGGGAGCCTCTCCTTCACCTGTGGAAACTGAAAAACAACAACTTTATTGTTTCAGAAAAATGAAATGTCACATCTGT
Source organism: Acipenser ruthenus (assembly GCF_902713425.1). NCBI lineage: Eukaryota > Metazoa > Chordata > Actinopteri > Acipenseriformes > Acipenseridae > Acipenser > Acipenser ruthenus. The sequence goes on along the minus strand of NC_081241.1, from coordinate 5,750,042 downwards.
GACTGTGCTTGACTTTGTGAATTATGTCTCTAAAGCACCACAGATATTCTATGATTAACCTGCAAGTCAGATTTATACATGATATTACTGTAGTATTATATACTGTAGTAGTATATATAATATTGAAAAACACATTTTATAGAGAGTATTTAAAGCATCAATCAATGTTTTATTTGTTCAAGGACCGCAAGCAAGCTTCAATGTCACGACTAATAACAAAGATTGACTGCAGGTCAATACAGCAGGTAAGCTAGCAATGATTTTGCCTCAAGAAGTCCCACAGAAAGACTGAACTACGTATTTGCCTCAGAAAGATGATTTTACTGAACTGAGAGTCGGGGATTAAAATGAATACTTACTGTTGGGACGTAGTCCTTCAATGCTGTTCCTTCTCCTGAAAGGCAGCTTGGATTCCTCTGGCTCTTTCTCCAGCTCCTCTTCCTTCATTTGCTTCCTCAATTTCTCCATCATCTCATCTTCTCTTCTAAACTGTTCCTCCTCATATTTCTGTTTCATCTCCTCTTCTATCCTACACTGTTCCTTCTCATATTTCTGTTTCATCTCCTCTTCTCTCCTCCTCAGTTCCTCTTTGTGTTTCTCATTCAGCTCCTGTTCCTTTAGTCTAATTCTTTCTTCTACATCCTGGTAAATCTCATTTGGAAGGTAGCAGCCTCCACTTCCCTTCACCATGTTGTCTATCTTGTCCAGGAGCTGTGTGACCTGAGTGTGATCGCTCCTGTTCCTATTGTTGAGAACATGATACCTGTTCCCACATTTTCCAACAAGCTGCTGGAGCTCCTCACCAGCTTCCTCAATGTGCTGCTCAATCGTCCTGCCTTCCAGTTTATCCCCGAAGGTGAAAAGGATCATTGTGTTCCTCAGAGCTCTCTCACCAAAGAGCTCCTGCATTTTATCAAAAGATTTGTAATACTCTTCTACTTGATACACCGGTATCACCAGGAGGAGAGCGTGGGGTCCCGGGGCAGACAGAGGAACACATCTCTCAATCTTGAGCCTGTCTTTATTTAACAAGTCTGGAGTGTCGACCACAGTGACCCGTCTCCCAGACACTTCTCTTGTTCCCATCTCACACTCCTCCGTTACATCAGAGGTGATGAATCCCGCTCCAAACTCCTCTCTGCCCAGGATGGTGTTCGCTGATGCACTCTTCCCAGCCCACTGTCCCCCAAGCAGCACGATCCTCAGCTCAGATAGATGGTGCAGCTCTTGAGAAACAGTTTCTTCAGCCTCTTGTTCTGCAGCCATGATTCCCCACCCTGTTAAAGGGAAAGAACAGTTTGTTCCTCTTAGAAATGAAAGCTTTCCATGTGAAGCCCTGGATTAGTTTTCTCCTCTTGTTGCCGTGCTGTGCTGAAAGAACACTCCCTGTCACACACAGCACTGGCATGTTCCTGTATGTGTGGAGCTGCTGTACAGAGACACAACTAGCAAGCTCTTCTATACAATAGTGCAGATTAATTAGGAGAATCAGTGAAGTGTCTGAATTATTTGTCAGCAGGTTTGTAGCATTAGCAGTTTGATTTCTTGTTTGTTCTTTCATGTGCTGTGCAGATGTAAGAATGTCCCAATAATTTGTCCAGAGAAGCTCAGGACTAGATTTCTTCACACAAATTGTTACAAATATTCTAAAAAATATCAACATTTAACCTAAGCACACTCAATAATAGTAGTCACATCTGAAATGGAAAGGTCCATCTGGACAAGGATAAGGGAAGCAGTGTCGATGGTACTGAAGAGAAGGGGGCACAAGAATTTTAAAAGGGCTTGCAGGTATGTAGAATCAGAGAGAGGAGGGCGGTGCAGAGGATGGCATTTGAACTCGAGACTGTGCACCTCCTACCCCCTAGACACCCTTATCAGCAATACTGTTTAACTGTTTGATTATAATATTTATAATTAGCCATCTCTGGTTACAGTGTAATGCAGGGCTCAAGACTGACATCAAAAAGTTGTCTCCTTTTTGTTTGTTTTGTTTGCTTTTAGCCTAAACAGATGTTCTAAAACAGTCCCCTAATTTACATATATGCATATATGAGTGCATTTTGAAGCTATATTTATTTTCCCACATCTGTCTGTGAAAGCTGATCATGAAGCATCCCTGTGAGAGGAGCGTGTTTCTAATTGTCATTCTGACACCACTGCTGCAACTTCAACAAAAACATTTCATATTTCAGGGCTCTAAACTGGCAACAAAAAGAGCAAGACCAAAATGGCCTTCAGTTCAATTACATTTGTAGAGGCACCAAAGCCACTAAACATAAGACAATGCCAAAGTGTAGGATGCTGTGTAATTTTAACTAGGATTCCTATAGAAAATTAATTATTGGCCACCAAAGAAACAGTACAGTTTATCTTATAAATAACTATATATGTATTCAGAAAATGCTTGCATTTTTTTTTTTTGTCAACCAGCAGCCTAGATTGGAGCCTGCGAGGACCGTTTTTTGTTCAATTTTAATTTGTCCCCACGAGAATCTACAAAGAAATATATTTTCTGCAGCAATGACATTTCAATAAAACATTACTTTAATGAGTTTGAATCAATCAGAACAATAACATTGCACCTTTAAATCAAGCTCAATGTAAAATATCATTCAGCCAGTGCTATATATATATATATATATATATATATATATATATATATATATATATATATATATATATATATACATACACACACACATAGTCTAGAAACTACATATTTGCTGGACAAAAATGTATTATTGCTGAGTAATTATTATTTAATTGTTTTAGGTATTCAATGTTTTTTTTGCAGTGCAGTTTAAAATTTAAAAGGGAACTGTTATTTACAGGGTTTATACACTTTTGTAGTTAAAGTTGACATTTAAAGTCACTGTTTTGCCTAGCACAATAATAATGCTCTGCCCCTTCCAAACGCACTGACTGTGTCTCTTCTCAACTAGTTTAACTTTTCCAGAACCTCCCAGACGGTCAGCGAGGCAGCCATGCAGAACGTCACATCCGTCAACCTGAACAAAACTGCTCACTGCAATACACTTTCAGACCTGTCAAGTCTTCCTTATTTGCCGGGACTTTGGTGTTTTTTTGGGAACTTTTCAAAACTTACTGTTAAACTTTAAGTCTGCAAAAAGTCATGTACGGTCTGTGGTTACTGCAATCTCCGTATGTACTTAGCAGTGTTTAGGACCCAGGGGAGGCCTGTGGCCGGCATGCATTCAGTATTTGCTCTTCTGCTTCGCGTGCGATAAGCACTCCCGGGTTAAATAAACAAAAGATATTGATACAAATTTCAAGTTTACACAACAACATATTCTCACATACCCGTAAGCAAAGTTGAAAAAGGTCATATTTTATGTAAACTATGCAGGACTGATTTTAACAGTGGGAGCAAGAATGCTGTTTGTGGTAAGGACAAGATCACAAAATCACCAATAAGCCAGCGACGCTCCGAAAACCTGGGCTTTAATTACGCTGTCCCTTCGTTGTTAAGATCCAACACAGCCGATCTCCACCGCGATTTTTACATTCTTCAGTCCGGGGCTTTATAGGAATGATCGCCATGGCCAAAGAGACAGAGATTTTGTGATTTTAAAGAAAATAAATCCATGAAATTGACGTATTTTCATAGGGGATTCACCCCTATAACCTTGCATAAGACGGTCACGTGATCATATTTAGCCAATCACGGCGTTTGATTTATCCAAGCCATTTTATAAGTGTTCTTATTTGCTTATATAATTAATGTGTTCACACTGATGCCTGCACTGAATCCCGTCACACAGAATCCTCACTGCGTGTTCATGCGCTGCTCCAGTGACACTTTACTATGGGGTTGACATGTGGGTGAAGAGATTTAACATTTACTTAAATATTTAGCAAATGTTAAATCTTTTTTTTTTTGAGATTTTGCTGGCCAGTTAAATATTTAGCTATAAATCTTTTTAGAGATTTAAGATTTAGTTAAATATTTAAGTTCACAAAATCCAGATTTATTTGCCAACAGCTAAATCTTGATCCTCAAGATAAATATTTAATAATATATATATATATATATATATATATATATATATATATATATATATATATATATATATATATATATATATTAAAATAAAGAATTAGCAATTCAATGTTGAAAACCTGATAAATATTTTAAGATTTATAAATGATATCTGGATGTACACATTTAAAAAATATATATTTATAAATCTGGGTAAAAATACTAGATATTTAAGTTAAATCGGAAAAAAAAGTCATTAAAGACATTTTTTAAACATAGCCCCCCATTCTTAACGATACCACTGAAGAGAAATTCACAACTCTTCAGTTTTGCTATGCATTGAAAATTCTGCAAGTAGGGGATAATGATGTATTTTTTTCCCGCGATCCGTAGGGACTATTTAATAGCATAAGTTCTCCTCCGTTAACAATATCTCATTCCCGCACACCGCGTGTATATTACATTTAGAGATCTATAAATAGATGTAGGCCTGCATATAATAATGATGATGAACACTGTAATACAGTGTGGAATCGGAGTATTTCAGACCGTTTTGGTTTCGTTGTGGTAAAAATAAAGACATTATATAAGGGGATAACAGCAATTGAACCACAATCAAGTTACTTACAGTAAAATAACCTGAAAGAAAACCACTCGTAAGTATCATAAACTTTTCTAAACTACTCAACTGAGAAAATAACCAAGTTTTGCCATCTTTTGTGCAGACTGCTTTCTCCGTTTTTTCTGGTCTTTTTTTCAGAGATGGCATTAGTATAGAAATCCATGTCCTTGAAGGGGTCGTGTTTGTTGTTGGTTTTTAACAACTGAGGCAGTTAATGATGCAAATCATGTAATCATGTTGTTTGTATCCAAACACTTTCTAATGCAGGCGTCGAGTTGCTGTAGCTGAAAAGGCACTGCGGATATAAGGCCGTGAATAGACTTACATTTTCAGGGGCATATTTGCTGGTATTTCTGTGACATTCGCTAGTTTTTATAATATCATCAATGTGCTTTTAAATATAACAGTATATTATTAATCATTCGCATAATACAGTGTATTGTATCTATTTTCTCAACTCACTGCCGTGTTTTACATAATAAAAACTCACTCAATCACTCGGGTCCCAACGCACTCCACACACACAAAACCAGGTTCAGTGTGTGTAAATACACGCATCACTAGCTTGATTTCAAGAAAACAAGCAGCACAATAACTGATACAAAATAGTTTGGGCAAAGACTGAAACAGGGGATAAACTTTCACACACTTTTAAACAAATATTCTGCTAAGAACAACTGATTTGTGTCCATATGTGTTCCTAAAGCAAAGAAATTACTATACAAGTCCAAATGCTGTAACTGTAACTCACCGTGATGCGGATGAAGACCTGCCGTGGCTGCGATCTCTGAAGAATGTGTTGATTCACTGACACTGTTTAGGGTGTGTCCATGATGCCACCAGCCAAATTAACCTTTTAAATTCGTCCCAATTGTGTCTTGACTAACACTGCTTTTATCACTGATATATAGAGGTAGAGATATTATATATTATGGCAGGACTGTAATATGGTTGCAATGTTCTTTCCATTATAAACCTCTATCTTGTGCAGCTCCAAAAGTGGGGTTAAGTCCAATCAACAACCTGCGTTTTTTGGACGGGAGGTACTCGAGCTGAAACCTCCAGACAGAAGGGGTACAGTTTAAAAAAAAAGGTTGAAAACCGCTGGCCTACAGTGTAAACTATGTACTAAGGGTTACTCTCAAATGAATTCACGATCCAGTTTATGGTAAACTGTGCATGCGGGACTTAGAAACTCGCTGTCAGCTGAGTCCCCAAAACTGGGCTGAATTCGAAAATGCAAAACCAGAGCGGACCTGAAGTTGGGACGTTATCTAAAAACCAAAGCGGCCCAGAAATTGAGACGTAAATGAAAATAGGGGCAGATATGAAATACTGTGATTACATTTGAGATAAACTCGTGTATCATATAACAAAACTGTAATAGTGTGGAACATATATTTGATATTAAAATATATCGCGCAAACGATTATAGATATTTGAAAGAAAAAAGTACACCACCACAGAAAGTCAATTCATACCATGATAATTCATATAAAGTAATAACCCATAGTTTGTTATATTAGTACAGCAAAATACCACATTACATTTTAATTGAAAGGCTGTGGAAAGCAGATCTGTCGCTCTCTCGCTCTCTCATCGCAATGTTAAAAATGCCTGCAAGCGTACCCACTCGTGTGACGTCATATTCATGTGACAGACATGACAGGGTGCGTATTTCCAGGTTAGCATCTCCAGCTTCTTCAACATTACAATTGACACGCTTAAAATACGAGTCGAGTTTTTTTTTTTTTTTTGCCGTTTTTTTAGAAAGCGCGGACTGCCTGCTTCATCTTATTTAGGCTTCTGCGCGATACGTGTGTTTACCGCGTGAGAGACACTTTGCTAAAACTGTGCAGATTCTGCGGAAAACCTATCCAAATTCATTGGGTGCGTTCACGGAGATCATTGTAACCAGATTCTGTGCAGAATCTGACCAGTTTATAGAAATAGAAATCATTGGCTAAATTGGTCAGATTCTGTAGAGAATCTGCGCAGAATTATCTCCATGAACGCACCCACTGTCTGCGTGAACTCAGCCGGAAAAGACGTCACCAGGTCACGCATCCAGGGGCTTAAAAGTCTGCGCAGCCGCGCAGCTTCTCAAGAGGTCCTGCGCAGGAGCAGCAGCGGCTCAAAACAATAGACGAACGCTGACTGACAAAGAAGCGTGTAGCAACCAGATACAATCCTCACTCCATGTGCGACTGCCACCTAGTCAGGGGCTGTGAATCGCCTTTCAGTCATGTCATTAATTATCTTATGAATGATTTATAACACAAAATGATGTGACTCGTTTTCCACTCAGTTATTATACTTTTCAAATATGCAGACATTTATTCTAAAGGTTTAAACATGTAAAAAAATAATAATAATGCTAAACGGTTGAAATGAGCCTAAAACCGCTCTGTTATTTTTAGCAGGTGTAATTGGTTATTGATGAAAGGCTATCGGGGACAGAGAATAACCTACTTTGAATTAAGGAGAATACATCAGCTTTAATAACAGGTAGTTGAAGTGAGATATGTGACCACATGTGCAAGTATTTGAACTATTTTTGTCCCAGATCAAAATACAGTACTGTCTAACAACCCCTTTGTGAGAGGGCGGGGGGAATCCTGCCCGTTATAATACTCATTAATTTGTCCCACATCACAAAACATACGTTTATATTATCTCTTTATAGCTGGGTCTGTTTCTACTATAATTTTTTCTAATCATGCTGTAAATTATGAAGCTGGTGGAGCACAAGGGAACTTCGATTGCATCCTCTTCTGCGATTAGAATTTCTCTCAACTCCGCCTCCATTTTAGTTCTGCTCAGAACTGCTGTTCATCTACCAAAGCTGTCCACGCTGCGTCTACACAGACCGTGACGTTACGCGCAGACTCCCGTCTGCAATCTAGCCGGCAAAAAAGTGTCGTGAACGCACCCAGAGTATACAAGAACTGCCTAAGTTCTTGAACTGCTTAATTCTGGACTGGTGAATCTATCACACTACCCTCAACTAGATCGTACAAGGAGGAGTATTGCATGAGACTGGGGTGGATGTGCACTAACAAAACTATATTAATGGACAATGGTAAGAGATACAAACGACAACAAAACAGTTGATTTTTCAAGTTTTCATTTATTGTTGTCCAACCAAGAGTTACTTTTCTGTCACCAGCAGAGGGCGCTTCTAGACATGCTTTTTGAGATTACTTCACCCTATTGGGACCTCAGCAAAACCCCCACCACTTGGAACTTACCTGAAGGGGGCGCTATATTTACCGGCAGCACCTGTGAAAGAAAGCAAGCAACATTACCAGACCAGTATTTGAAAATAGTACCTGGAGAAGTTAGACAGTTCCCTTAGCTTTGAGTATCCTGGAGGTCGTCACGGGAACTGCAGCAAGACTGAAAACTCCATACAAAGGAATTACCTTTTCTTTTAGTCTGGGCTGGGACTAGCGCTGCCCAAACTCTTAGTTAGGGCCGGCAGACGTGAGCGTAGGGCCCGGGAGTGGGCTAGGTGATATTTTCTTTATTTAACTCTTGTGGTTATTATTATTTCTCCTTGAGTGCACTTGTAAATAAAACCCTCACTTTTCTGCCTTGTTGTCTTGTCTCTCATGCCGTTACCACCCCAAAACAGAGCCCCAAGCTCACAACACATTCAGTGTCACAGCCAGTGTTGCCAAGTCTCATGAGAAAAAAGGGGCACTGCCTTCCAACAGAAGTGCAATCCATGTTAGAGTATGGGTGTTTATGTTAGAGTATGGGGTGTTTATGTTAGAGTATGGGTGTTTATGTTAGAGTATGGGTGTTTATGTTAGAGTATGGGGTGTTTGTTAGAGTATGGGTGTTTATACAAATTCCAACCCGCGACTCTCAGAAACAAGCCCAATTCCGCTTATTATAAGCAGACTTAGCAATTGTGTTCACCGAAGTCCGGTTGAGGGCGGGGCCCCTAAAGGGCGGGGTTATGGACGGCCTGGCCTGCTTGTCTCCTCTTTGATTCTCCTGAGCTGTTCTGAAGACACCAGGAGCTGCTGTGGAAAGATAGTTCCATCCATCCATCAATCCATCCATCCATCCATCCATTATCTGTAACCACTTAATCCTACAGAGGGTCGTGGGCAGACATAAGGTGCAAGGCGGGACTACACCCTGGACGGGACTCCAGTCCATCGCAGGGTGACTAAGGGACAATTTAGAGAGGCCAATCCACCTAGCCAGCATGTCTTTGGACAGGAAACACATGCAAACACGGGGAGAACATGCAAACTCCACACAAACAGATCCCTGAGGCCAGAATCAAACCCAGGGCCCTAGAGCTGTGAGGCAGCAGCGCTAACCACCATGCCGCCCTGGAAAGATATTTGTAAAAGTGAAATATCTGTGTGCAAACAAGAACAGGAAGAGAAAGAGCTGCTGTATAGATTGAACAGCCGCCTCATTGGAAATGCAGAGCACCTCTCCATGCAGCAGCTCTGCTCTTTCACTTAGTTTCAAGATCTAAAGCACTGACTCTGGCAATACTGCATACATTCTCATGCCAATCTCACCTTCTGATTTATAATTTCAGCCGGGTGGGGGACAGGAGAAATATCACCGTAAGATATTGCCTTGCTTTTAAATGCTAATATTGAATCTACATGTATAGCATGCTGTGTTAAATTGGAATACAGGCAGAAGAGCATGTTTTAAAATCACAAGGCCAGCACTTTAAATGTGATATCTGTTCCCCTTTCTCTTAGTATTGTATTAACGTCACTGCACTGCTACTCGATTTAACTCTTATAAACTGGAGAGAAGAGCCACAGAATTCCATGGATGAGACTCTAGTGGCTGAAACACAGAGACAATATTTTAATAAGAAAGGGCTTGTATAAAGAGAACACTTTCTCTGCAAGTGATGTTTTCATATGTGCGCAGAGCACGAGAGATCTCAGAGAATGATAAACACTAACAAACATCTCAGTTTCTGCTCAACCTGTTTATCTAAATCTGGCCTCAGTCCAAAACCTGCCTCTTAAAGCTTCATATAAATCCTGGAATTCAGAAACACAGGGAAGTTCAGTTTGTTGTTGTGAAACCGTGAGTCTCTGTCTCACTGCAGTAAGAACCTGTGTCAATATTCACCTGCACTGTCAATAGCACAGCATGGGATAGGGTGTACACCATGGGACTGATTCACCTGCCATAGCACTGTCAATAGGGTGTACACGTTGGGACTGATTCACCTGCTATAGCACTATCAATAACACACAATGGGACTGTCAATAGCACAGCATGGAACTGATTCACCTGCTATAGCACTGTCAATAGCACAGCATGGGACTGATTAACCTGCTATAGCACTGTAAATAGCACAGCATGGGACTGATTCACCTGCTATAGCACTGTCAATAGCACACCATGGGACTGATTCACCTGCCATAGCACTGTCAATAGCACAGCATTGGACTAATTCACCTGCTATAGCACTGTCAATAGGACACCATGGGACTGATTCACCTGCCATAGCACTGTCAATAACACACAGTGGGACTGATTCACCTGCCATAGCACTGTCAATAGGGTGGAGACCATGGGACTGATTTTGCAAACCTTGTCATGCAAATAAAGTCTTTATGAATGTGAAAGGGGAGGAATGGAGGAGAGGAGCTGAGCAAGAGGGATAGATGAGATAGAAGTGAAAGAGATGTAGAGGAAGGGAGAGGTGGGGAGAGAGAGAGATGTAGGGATATGGGTATTGGGGTAGAAGAGTCAGTGAAGAGAAATGGGTAAAGAGAGGTAGAGGAAGGGAGAGGTGGGGAGAGAGAGATGTAGGGGTAGGGGTATCGGGGTAGAAGAGGCAGTGAAGAGAGATGGGTGAGAGGATACAGAAATAGCTGAAAATGCTCTACAGAAATTGTTTTGGAATGATTTCCTTACATGGTTATTAGCAGGTCATTTTGAATGTACTGAAATAGCATTCTGTAGTAAACTAGAAACAGTGCTCACTAATCAAAGTGCTGATATTTGAGGACAAAGACATTCTACTGAACAGAACAGCAAATCTGCACAATCTAATCCTGTTTGTATTGTATACAAGGCTGAGATCTAACCCACTATATACATGCAGTTATATAATAACATATGCAGTCTAAACATGCCCAATGCTTCCTTGAATCACCCTTAACTTTAGAGTCCTTTCACAGAGGAACATGTTGTAATGTTGTAAAGAGGCTCACAGTCCAATCACTCATCAGAGGCATTTAAACGTAACACTATTCCCCTTTCCCAAAGCATGATTGATTTGAAGATCTTGTTGTGTTGTTCAGATCCTTCATAGCCCAGCTCCTCAGTACCTTTCAGACATGTTGGCTGAATATGTTCCAGTCCGTTCTCTATGCTCTTCTACTGCAGGACTGCTGACCATCCTGAAGGCTGGGCTCCACACTGTGGGAGGCAGGGAGTGCATTCAGGTATCGCGCTCCCTATTTATGAGATTCTCTGACTAAACATATCAGGGACTCAGCATCGGTGCCAAGTATTAAATCAAGATTGAAAACTTAAAAAACTATTTGTTTGACAAGATATTGTATTATTATTATTATTATTATTATTATTATTATTATTATTATTATTATTATTATTATTATTATTCCATGTACAGTGCTTTCAGGTGTTTCACAGAAGGCTCTTTATAAATCCCTATTGTATTGTATTATTGTATTGTTATCTAATCTTTGAAATAGTATATCCCTGTTAACCCATTCCAACATCACTGCACTGCTCCTAGATTCTCTCCAGGTTGATATTTCTCTTGAACATGTTAAAACCCTCCACTATGGTGTCTTTTTCTTATAAAGTGCTGGTAGACGTTCCAGCTGAGATTCTGGTCTAGTGTCTTAAAACACAGAGCTGCTCACAGTGTGGAATGCATGGCTGGCGTGCACTGAAACCAGAGAGCTGAGAAGGAGAGATCTCAGGAAATGATACATTCTTGACACGTAACTCAGTTTCTGCTCAACCTGTTTATCAAAACCTGGCCTCAGTCCAAAACCCCGCCTCTTAGAGCTTTAAACAGTTCTGTTTGTTGTGAAATCGTCAGTCTCTCTGCCTCACTGAAGCAGGAATGGCTTCAAACTTGTGGTCAGAGGATCAGTTCAGCTGTCCAGTGTGTCTGGAGATATTGAAGGACCCAGTCACTACAGCATGTGGACACAGTTACTGTATGGGGTGTATTAAGAACTACTGGGATCAAACTGATCATACAGGTGTCTATAGCTGCCCCCAGTGCAGAGAGACCTTTACCCCAAGGCCTGTTCTACGCAGAAACACCATGCTGGCTGAAGTTGTGGAGAAATTAAAGAAGACAGGACTCAATCCTCCTCCTGCTCAAAGTTATGCTGGACCTGGAGATGTGCCATGTGATTTCTGCACTGGGAGAAAGTTCAAAGCTGTGAAATCCTGTTTGACGTGCCTGGCCTCTTACTGTGAAACACACGTCAAGCCACACAGTGAGGTTACTCCATTAAAGAGGCACAAGCTGGTCAATGCAATTGGAAATCTGGAGCAGAAGCTTTGTGCTGAACACCAAAAGGATTTGGAGGTGTTCTGCAGAACCGATCAGATGTGTATTTGCTTGTTGTGTTCACAAATTGAACACAAGAGCCATGATATAGTCTCAGCTAAGAAAGAAAGGAGTGGGAAACAGGTAAGGGTTTGAACCATTTCCTTGTAGCTATCCTAGAAGATACGGTTGTGGAGGGCTGTATTGCACACTACCTGAGTTCATCAATGACATTGTACCATAAGATGCAGCACTGATATACTAACATAAGTTTAATGAAAGATATCTGTTGTTCATCTAAAGAGTTCAAACCACTCAAACATTTCTGTAGTTGATTTATAAGAATGCATCAGACACACCCTTTTCTGTCCAGTTTCAAAGATTATGATTATGACTTTGTTTCTATTATTTCTGATATTTCAGTAATTTGAGATGTTTAGAAAGTAAGCTTTACAGTCAAACCAAATTTAAAAAACCTCTACATGGACTAACTAAAAGTGGTCTTTATACACAGGTGGTGCTACAGATAAAGACAGTTTCCACAGGAACTGCTCACTATAGCCTAATGTACAGGTAGATGCTTGTAATTCAGTCTCTATTATTGTCTGTTTGATGTGCTAGTGTAGTGTTCTGTACATTCTACTTGACCTAAAAGCAGACCCTATCCAGTTTGTTTCCATTCCCCATGTTAGTTTCAGCTGTAGGGTCCCAAGCTTCCCCTCCTCTAAACCTGCTTGTAAGTCACTCTGTGAGATAAATTGAATAGGAATGCTTCTCCATGCTGCAGTAGTATGTGACGCCTGGCTACCCTACCTGAAATATGCCTGTGGAAGGGTGGTGGGCAATTCACTGACACACGGGAGAAAGAAGTTTTAGTTGAAAAGACCTCACTGGTGCCCAATTTTATTATTTTCTGTTTGATTTATTTTAGCCCTCAGAGGGCGCTGTTGTCAGTGGCCTGAATACCAACAACGGTAGACAGGTCCACAGTAATACCAATACAGGTAAACAGTCAATGCTGGCAAACTCACAGGTGCTCTGAAATAATAATAAATGATAAAAGGCGAAAGAAAAAGGGAAAATAAAAGACAGTAATAAATCTACAAAATAAAGGTGCTGCTTAAGTAGTGCCCCCACTGCCGCTAAGCCGGTCAGCTCAGGTCTCCGTCCTATGCTATGCACTATACGCTGGGGTGGCCAAGGTTCCCCTCTATTTACACACGTCTCCCTCGGTTACATAACAATTTATTTTAATTAGAATTTTCTTTATTTATTCCGCCGTGCTTGCTTGTTTCGTTCACGCATCTCTAAGTAAACCATATCTTGGCCACCCGAATGCATAACCAAGCGCAATACTTATGGGTCGAGCAATCCCCAAGGCCTGCCTCTCAGCCACTCAGAGAGAGGGAAAGCCAACATACCCCTTCCCCACCTCACCGTGTCACTGCCATGACTGACAGGCGGATCTTACGAGGCTGCTGCCCTCTTCCTGCAGAACCATGCATGTGCCAGACAGTCAGATGCCCTTAACCCCCAGGGCAAACAACTCTTCAACCACTCCACCCCCTGGTTTTGTAAGGAGTAGGGGAACTCCAATGGTAAATAAAATAGCTATAACTGCTCTTTCCCACTTACAGGTCCCTTTCAAATAACTGAAGGAAGAAGGATGCTTGCATATGGTTTTGCCCCTGCCAAACATAGGCAAAGAGTTCTTTATTTCACACAAATATAACAAACAGAAAAGTTTCTGAAGTACAATATTTTCTTTACCAGAGGGACCACAGGCCTAAAAAAGATGAAAAAGGTGGTTTGATGAGCACACAGATGGAGGCACAGGACTCTCCCCACACGATAGGTTCCAGGGAGCAAAAGTGCTCAAAAACAAATAAATAATTATCAGACCAACATATTTAAGTGAAAAATAGAAATGCAAATAGTGAATAATAAATACCAACAAATCAGAAAAAAATATGTGTTTAAATTCAATAAAGTGAAAATGCACACACAGAAAAATACTCCAGGTGGCAGTGTAATCTGGGGGAGACTGAAAAAAAAAAACATTTAATAAGTCTGTTATAGTTTCAACCCACATGCTATTAATTCAGAGTTGTTCGTTTACAGTATAAAATTGTAATATTACCCCAAAATTGTCCCAAACCAATTCTCCCTTTGGTATCTTAGAAGTAATAAAAAAGCAGCACAAGTAGTATAAAACAAAGTATTAAAACAGTAGGCAATAGAGCAAAACAGATGCCAACATGTTCCTCAGCTGAGACAGACTGAAAATTATCCTTTCTTTCTCTTGCTGTTCACCCTACTTGCAAATAGTAGCTGGAACCTAGCCGCATAACAACCCTCAGCCAATGTCCAAGCAGATATATTTTTTGTATTGCTTTGCGGCCAATTAGTAATACCGTGCTGAAATTAATACACATTCTTAAACCAAGTAGCTAAAGCAGATTGAGCTTGGGAGACATCACCTAGCTTGCAATGTTTTTACATTGCAAAACATTGCAAGCTAGGTGATGTCTAGAAATTTCAGTTTATTTCAGTTTATGCAGTAAGAAGTGAGTTGATGGAATATATATATATATATATATATATATATATATATATATATATATATATATATATATATATATATGCAGTAAGAAGTGAGTTGATGGAATATATATATATATATATATATATATATATATATATATATATATATATATATATATATATATGAACGTTTATTTTACAAATCAAAACAAGAAAATGTAAGTAAATAAACATCTGAACATACATATTTATAAACAAACAACTGCAATACCTTTTTAACTTTTCAAAAGAAATCGGTTTATTATCAGATGTGCAAAAGCAACTGAACAACATTGATAAACTTAGAAGAAAACGTTTTACAGAAGCGGACAGTACAAAAAAATATTTTTTTCTTGTTTTTTTGACAAAATGGTATTCCTTTACCTTGAGTAAGATAATGCACTTCTCCACGCTGCCTTTCTGCACAGGGCACAGCTGTTTAAAGTTTTATTTTTATTGCACTTGCAAACCTGCATTGGCCTCTCTTGCAACTCTCAGCGGGGTTGCCAGCTTCAGCTGTGGGTACACGCTTGGCAGTCTCCCTCTGTTCCAAATGCTTCTTGCAAAGTTAATGTACTAACTGTAAAATATATTCTCTCCTTGGTAAATTCTGCTCCGTCGGGAGTCAGCTTTCACGGAATAATTCCGTGCCATCTGATCCAAACATCAATTTCATATGTTGTTGTGTTGTAAAACTCCACAGCCTCTGGTATTTATTTTCACTAGTCTGTCTGCTAATTGACTGACCAATTGATTGACTTTGAAAAGGCTGATTGAAAAACAATAGACTGTCAGTCATTCACTCAGGCAGAGAGTAGAGACTAATCGAATTACAGATAAACAAATTGCGGACTGGTAAATAAAAATAATCAAGTAGAATACCGTTCTGAATAATGAAAATACAGTTGTTTTATATGTGGCCGTCAATGTGACTGCTCCCGGGGCTTTTAGGTATAATGTAATATATCTCCTTTATTTCTGCACTCCTACATTTCATTCTTTGTGAGAATATTTAATACATATGGACAGAAGGGTACACGAATGCACAGCCCCATATGTGTTACACAACTGGAGAAAATTACATTTTAAAACCAAAAAACACCAAAATGACCACTGCAGGGTTTCTAGTGTTAAAAACAGAACCAGCTTCAGACCAACAAAGCAAATATCCAGTCTGCCAATGTGTGTCTGTATGACCATAAGAAGTAAATAAGTAAATAAATGTAAATCTATCTTAATTTATTGTTTTAGATTTATGTTAAATTATGTCAGTAAAAAAAAATAGTGTCAGTAAGTCTATATGTCAGTAACAACTCTGAATTTATTTTGAAATGTATTTACCACACCACCTTTAATTAATCTGTTCCGTCAGTTTCAATCAGTCATTCAGTTCAGAGCAGTGCGTGAAACTTTCGTCAAAAATTAATACAATATAGTTCGGCATAATCAATAATTTCTGATCAAAACAATGCATAATAATTTAAAACCGAAAATTATACCTTTTACAAATTTGTGGAGCGTGAGTTATAGAAGCTAATAAGTGTTATATACTGTATTATCAAAAAGCACTGTTTTCATTCAGCTGAAGGAGGACTAGTAGTCTGAAACATCCTGATATAATTGTTTTTTTTATCAATTATTCACTTTTTTTTGTCTACCTACATTAACTTTTTATTTTATATATATATATATATATATATATATATATATATATATATATATATATATATATATAATGTCTGGATATTTGTTGTTATTTATATAATGTAGGAGCCCAGAAGTGTATGTTTGTCTTTGGCCCAGTGTTAATCTAACTCTGGAAATAGCAGTTGAACTGAAATGATTATGTCATTTTCAATAACATACTCAAACAGGCCTGTGTTGGATGTGACAGGATATCACTCAATGCCCCATCAGAAATGTCACTGTGTCACTGTGTTTCTACACAGAAGCAGCTGGGAGAGACACAGACAGAAATACAACAGAGAATCCAGGAGAGACTGAAAGAAATTGAGGAGTTGAAACAGACTATGGAGTCACTGAAAGTGGGTATTGACAAGAGGGGGTTAATAATAATAATAATAATAATAATAATAATAATAATAATAATAATAATAATAACAGATGGATTGGAACACATCTACATATGTTTATTGTCTATGCCTGATGTGTTTTTTATATCAATTCTAACCATGTCTCCTCTACTGTGTTCTTTCACTCAGAAATCTGCATGCATAGAAATAAAGGAAAGTGAGAAGATCTTTACTGAGCTGATCCAATCCATTGAGAAGATCCACACTGAGGTTATTGAGCTGATTGGAGCTAACGAGAAGGCTGCAGTGAATCAGGCTGAAGGACGCATGAAGAAACTGCAGCAGGAGATTGCTGAGCTAAGGAGGAGAAACGCTGAGCTGAAACAGCTTTCAGAGACACAGGATCACATCCATTTTCTACAGGTAACATCACTGCTTGTTAGAAAATCTCAAGTCCATAACTGGGACGGTTTCAGACAGACCTCTCCAATTGAATGAATCCTTGCTTTTCCACAAGAATGTTTTGGACTCCATTCTGTTTCACTGAAAACTCCTTTTCTCCACTTTCCTGTTGTAGAATTTCCAGTCTATCTGTGCCCCTCCTGAAGCTGAAGACTTACCCAGCATTACTGTCAATACAGACATCTCTTTTGGAGCTGTGCGGAAAGCTGTATCTGAACTTAAAGACCATATTGAGGACTTCTGCAAGGGGGAATTAGTCAAAATAACCACAACAGGTTGGTGTGAAATAGATTCCTTTGGTAGAGATCAAATAAACCATGGCTTGAGGAGGGACAGGACTTGCAACACATTAATAAAGACCTCTTGCAGATTGTTGGCTATATGAATATTGCAGATGTTTTATTTCAAATGATTTCCCCAGGTTGAAATGCCCCACCTCATTTACAGTGACATCCCAAAATAATGATAGCAGGAAGGAAGAGAGTTTCTAAAGACATTACATGAGAAAACAACACAATAGCATTCAAACAGAGACAACACATT
Source organism: Acipenser ruthenus (assembly GCF_902713425.1). Classification (NCBI taxonomy): domain Eukaryota; kingdom Metazoa; phylum Chordata; class Actinopteri; order Acipenseriformes; family Acipenseridae; genus Acipenser; species Acipenser ruthenus. The sequence continues at coordinate 5,732,250 of NC_081241.1, read as the reverse complement.
CAATCCATATAGGATATTAACTTATAGTCCTGAACTTTCTTATCACAGATTTATAGGAATTGGAGGTCTGGTCATGTTTGTATTCCAAATCTTCTACAGTAAAGTCTTTGGTTTAAAACTGTTTTCTGTATTTTATTTAGTGAATGAAACAGCAGTTTATACCCTGGGGTCTAGTAGCAGTGACAGACGTTTCAAAGGTAAGGCTTTTCTTCCAGTAAAACATTTTATCTACAGGGACATTCTCCCTTTTTGGAAGAACCTAACGCCTCAGTGAAAGAGTGGCTGGAGATGTATTAGATTAGTTCTTGTGTGAAAGATTCCTGATGAGGGTGGAGTTAGCTGGGTCCTTTGCTGCACTGATAAACTGAACAGATGCACTTTGTGTTTAAAGATTAAGAGCATGGCAGATTGTTGTTTGGAGTGTTGTGTGTGTTGTGTATTAATCCTCATGTTCCAATTGTATTACTCTCTCTTTTTTTCTGCCCAGTGAATGAAGTTGCAGTTTACAGTCTGCAGGCTCCAGAGCCAAGGAACAGAGCTGAGTTTTTAAAATGTAAGTCTGTTTTCACTGAAACATTTGATTGAAAGATGTGTCACTCCATTGTGAGAAGAGCTAACACTACAGAACAGGGAGGGGTGGAGCTTGAGGCAAGCAGGGAGAATAAAGAAGGGAGCAGGGAAAAGGGAGGATGGAGCAAATAGGAGGGAGGAGGGAGCATAGAGGAGGAAACAGGGAGGAAGGAGCATAGAGGAGGGAGGATGGAGTAGGGACTGATGGAGCAGGGAGGAGGGAGCATGTAGAAGGGAGGGAGGAAGAAAAGAGGGAGGAAGGAGCAGGGAGTGGGAAGAAAGGAGCAGGAAGTAGCATGGAGGGAGGAGAGAGCAGTTAGGAGAGATCAGGGAGGAGGGAGCATAGAGAGAGCATGGAGCATAGAGGAGGGAGCAGGGAGGAGGGGAGCAGGGAAGAGGGAGGAGGGAGCATGGAGGAGGGAGCAGGGACTGGTGAAGCAGGGAGGAGGGAGTGATTTGAGGATGCAGCAGACAATGACTGTTGATTTTCTCAGTGATTTGACTTTTCTAACCGTCTCTCCTCTAACTGTCCTCTTCTCTTCAATCAGATTCCTGTCAGCTCACTCTCGACCCCAACACAGCGCATACAAACCTCTGTCTGTCTGAAAGGAACAGAAAGGTGACATGCAGGATTGGGAGCCAGGGATGTCCTGATCACCCAGAGAGATTTGACATCAAGGCCCAAGTGCTTTGCAGAGAGGGTTTGTCTGGGACTCGCTGTTACTGGGAGATTGAGTGCAGTGGCGGAGCGGCTTCTATAGGCATCACATATAAAGGAATCAGCAGGAAAGGAGAGGATCATTCCTGTGGCCTTGGATGCAATGACAAGTCCTGGAGTTTGTTCTGCTCTGGTTCCAGTTACACTGCCTGGCACAATAACAATCACACTGCAATAACTGCCCCCCGCTCCCCCAGAATAGGAGTGTATCTGGACTTTAATGCCAGCACTCTATCATTTTATGGCGTCTCTGACACAATGACCCTCCTGCACAGATTCCAAACCACATTCACCGAGCCGCTCTATCCTGGGTTGGGGCTTTATGATTATGATTCCCCTGTAACAATCTGCCAGCTGAACTAGACTGTTTTGTGTTTTAAGAAAACCTTTGTATTGAACTCTGTCTTCCGCTCCACTCCTCAGGTGAAGGGAATGCTCAATCAGAGAAACTTTGGATGAAAGTTAGGTGGTAAAACGTCGCCACCTGCAGAGCGGAACGAGGTGAATTATTTGTTTTTATACTTAGGGCCGAGGCAGCCTCATTTTTACTGTTTAATCTGTCAGGTTAGTGTTTTTGTAATTGTAAACACACACAACTGGACAGCTGTTTCAGCATAAAATGTTCATTATGTCCTGAGTATTTATTGATTACAAACACATAAATAACAGCAAGTGGCAGATTTAGTTGGCATTTCTGCAGTGCTAGAATTCCCACAGCAAATACTGATAAGTATCTCTTAAGGTGATTGTAGCTCCCTAAATAATTCCAGAATGCGTTCCTATATTGCACTTCCATTGACTACATAGGTCGCAAATGTGCAGGTTTGAAAAACATGATGGGCAAGATTCTCAGAAAACCATGTTGTTGTTTCAAATTGTTAGTTTTTTTTCTATCAAATGGATATTTATAGATATTTATAGTATCTAGCTGAAATATTTGTGATTTAGGTGCATCTGGCAAATCTATAAGTCCTGGGGCTTCATACATACCTTTATACAGGCAATCAATAGGTACAAAATGCCTTTTCCTCGTGTTATGATTATTATTTTTTGTAAATTATTTAATTTGATTTCTGAGAACATTTGGATAATTAAGCTAACATGCACTTAATTAGATGCATTTGGTCTACTCGTTAGGCAGTTCAACATGTCTATAGTATTTGTATTGCTTATTTTAACAATAATGTGAGTGAAATGTCATCACAAGAAAGAAGACATTTCCATGGATCTCATAAATGACATGACTGAGATTCCTTCCTGTATTTTTACACAGGGTGTTAAACGTTATTTCATTCAGTATCATGGATTTTATTGAACTCGTTTCCTACATATTTCTACACTGTTACAATCCACTCTCCCCATTATATTCTTACATTACATCAAATCTACCTTGCTTCATCTACTGCTTGAGGAATAATAAATACTGACGACTGCAACTTTATTTGCAAGAAGAAACCATCTTTCCAATGAATTCAAACCAGCAAGGCAGTCTTATTAAACCCTGATTGAAACTGGTGACAGCTATCCTGTTATCGTATCTGTGATCTGACAGGAGACTGATATTAATAGACGTGTTGTTTCTAATCACACAGTACATGATTGGTGTCTGCTTGGGTCTGGTTTCTGTTCTCCACTAGATGTCACTGTTTCCTCTGTTTTCTTCATATCCACATTCAGGAGTATTTGAAATGAATATAGATTGGTGGATGACCACAGGAACGAAATAGGGGAGGTGGGGGTTGGAAGTAAACTTGAGCTGTTATTATATCATTAGAAATATAACAATGTGTTTTAAATATATATATATATATATATATATATATATATATATATATATATATATATATATATATATATATATATATATATATATATTGTTAACTTGATTTAACAATAATAAAATAAATAAATAACTCACATCATTCAGGAGTGTTTTGTACACTATGTTTCGTCCTGTGGCTCTGTATTATCCAATAGGTTTAATAAACAGTAATGTATTTCTTCTCATTAGCTTGTCTGTCTCCGATGATATCTGGATTCCAAGAGAGAGAGAGACAGTGTGTGTGTGTGTGTGAGTGTGTGTGTGTGTGTGTGTGAGTGTGTGTGTGTGTGTGTGTGTGTGTGTGTGTGTGTGTGTGTGTGTGAGTGTGTGTCTGACACATGACTAAGAAAATCAATATTAAACTGTAAGTTGAAGGACCAGGTAAAAATTGTTAAATGATCTTCTCACAAATGATTAGTTTCCAAACCGACCCATTTCCGTTTGTCTGGAAACACAACCTGAAAACCTTTTGAATTTCCATCACACTTCAGTGAAAAAGAGCTCAGCTCTTAAGTTATTACTGCAGAAGAAGAAGTGTCCTTGAAAGCAAAAGAGAAAAACATGAAGAGCTGGTTTGATTTTGCTTTGCAAGGTCTGTAGAATTCTTATGTTAAAATGTCATGTATATAATGAATGTACAGAGTGCTATTAACAACACTACTCCTGTGATATGACAGCCTTACTGAAATGGCCGTGTGGAATGTGTTAAACTCATTGTTTAAAATACATGCAGTCCTCATGTTTGCCAACAATCCTGATCATTCTGTTGATTCATTTGAATGAGATATGGAATTATGTAACAATAAAGACGACAGCGTTATAAAGTGCTATTGTACTGTTTTTGTCAGCATACAATATAACAGTAACAAGACACCACAGCTTCTCTTTATTTTATTAATTTTATTAATACCCCTAACCACACTCTGAGATCACAGGAGGCAGGGCTGCTGGTTATTATTCACCCTGTATAATCCTAACCACACTCTGAGATCACAGGAGGCAGGGCTGCTGGTTATTATTCACCCTGTATACTCCTAACCACACTCTGAGATCACAGGAGGCAGGGCTGCTGGTTATTATTCACCCTGTATACTCCTAACCACACTCTGAGATCACAGGAGGCAGGGCTGCTGGTTATTATTCACCCTGTATACTCCTAACCACACTCTGAGATCACAGGAGGCAGGGCTGCTGGTTATTATTCACCCTGTATACCCCTAACCACACTCTGAGATCACAGGAGGCAGGGCTGCTGGTTATTATTCACCCTGTATACTCCTAACCACACTCTGAGATCACAGGAGGCAGGGCTGCTGGTTATTATTCACCCTGTATACTCCTAACCACACTCTGAGATCACAGGAGGCAGGGCTCCTGGTTATTATTCACCCTGTATACTCCTAACCACACTCTGAGATCACAGGAGGCAGGGCTGCTGGTTATTATTCACCCTGTATACTCCTAACCACACTCTGAGATCACAGGAGGTAGGGCTGCTGGTTATTATTCACCCTGTATACTCCTAACCACACTCTGAGATCACAGGAGGCAGGGCTGCTGGTTATTATTCACCCTGTATAATCCTAACCACACTCTGAGATCACAGGAGGCAGGACTGCTGGTTATTATTCACCCTGTATACTCCTAACCACACTCTGAGATCACAGGAGGCAGGGCTGCTGGTTATTCCAGGGTGAATAAAAAGTAACACGGGAGGATGGAACTTTTCTTGTAAAGCTCCTACATTCTGGAATGCTCTGTCTTCTTCTGTCAGGGAAGCTGGGACTCTTATTGTTTTTAAGCCGAGATTGAAACGTATTTTTATAAAAGAGCTTTTCTATCTTAGTGTACTTCTTTTACAATAACAACTGCATTGTCTTTTTATCCTTTTTTAAATTATAATTTTATTACATTTCTGTTTTAAACTCTTTGTTTTATTGACACAAACTATTTTTTTACAATTAAAAGCACTTTTTTACCTATTTTTTAATTGCTGTTTTCAGCATATTCTTTATTAGACGGTTTTTAATTGAATGGTCTCATTGTTGTCAGTTTTGTTTCTGTGACACGCCTTGGGATCCCACACGTATTTTATTGTGATTTTCTTTGCTTTGTATTTGTGACAGGGTGGCTGTGCGGTGACGTCAGGCCAGAAGCAGGAAGGAAACTGACACCAGTAATAAAATAAAGAGACGGGGCGGCACCGTTTATTTAAATACAAAAATAAATATAAAGTTCAAACAGAGAATGACTGTGCTCGCAGAGCAAAATAAAAGGTTTAAACAAAAGAAAATCAAGCACATGAAATAAACAATAAATGATCCAGGACAGGCTGGGCAGTAGCCTTCACTGATCCTGGATTTTAAGTTCAGTTTCGTTTTCGCTCACTCTCTCCGCTCTTGTTCCTCCTCTTGAACACCCACCCCTCGAGTGCAGAGAGCTGCAGGCTTTTATGTAGGTGACCATCTCCCGATTAGCAACAATTACACCACTAATTAAACTCGGGAGATGGTCACCTTCTGCACAAGGTTTTTAAATTATTCCTGGCAGAGGACGAGCACCAATCTCGCCTCTGCCAGAACACATTTTAAAAATAAACAAAACAATAACAAACACGGCGCACACCGTCATTTACACAACGATAATAATAAATAGAAATAAATCATACACCAAAAACACACAGCTTTCACCATCATTTAAATACAATAACTAAATCATAATAATAATAGAAAAACTGCACAGGGGCGGAGGGGGTATCCCGTTCTAACAATAAATAAATACATTTTACAGAGCTCCTTGCCCTGTTACAGTATTGTACAGTGATTTGAGATACTTTTGTATGAAAGGCGCTATACAAACACAGTTTGACTTGATATGTAAATGTTACAAAATATTAAAAACACCTGCCATATCACTGTCAATAGGGTGCAGAACCACCGTGAGACTGAACCACCCGCCATAACTCTACAATTCAGACATGTATTTGTTAGAAAGCCCACTTTCTGCCCTCTCATTGTCAGCCGCTGTTTCTGGGAAGTGCTCCTCCACATGCATAGAATAAGCTGTTCTGAATAAGACACAGGTATGTGGAGCTGGTGATCCTGAGGGGAGAGGGACACAGAGAGAGAAAGAGCAGGAAGAGACAGAGTGTAGAGGGAGGAGGAGAGACAGCTCTAATAAGTGTGATCTATTAACTGTGTATTGTGTATTTTATTGTGTTATTCGCTGGGGGTAGGAAGGGGTGAAAAGAAAAAAAATGCAGGGCTGCTTTTCTTACTGGCTCTTTCTTTGTCTGGAGTTTCTGTTTCTGACTACAAATGTGAGGGAATTCAACATTCGCTGCTATTGCCTGCTACTTGAGTCGACTACAATATGCATTGCTGGGGAAGCTACTGTATAGTCCTTTTAAAAGGAATAGAAAAGCTGGGAGAAATATTGCATTGCTTTGAAATGCTACTGTTGAATCTACATGTATAGCATGCTGTGTTAAATTGGGATACAGGCAGAAGAACATGTTTTAAAATCACAAGGCCAGCACTTTAATTGTGATATCTGTTCCCCCTTTCTCTTAGTATTGTATTAACATCACTGCACTGCTCCTCGATTGGACTCTTATAAACTGGAGAGAAGAGACACAGAATTCCCTGGATGAGATTCTGCTCTAGTGGCTGAAACACAGAGACAATATTTTAATAAGAAGGGGCTTGTATAAAGAGAACACTTTCTCAACAAGTGATGTTTTCTTATGTGCACAGTGCACGAGAGATCTCAGTGAATGATAAACGCTAACAAACATCTCTGTTTCTGCTCAACCTGTTTATCAAAACCTCAGTTCCAAACCCGCCTCTTAGAGCTTTATATAACTCCTGGAATTCAGAAACACAGGTAAGTTTAGTTTCTTGTGAAACCCATCCCTGTCTCTGTATCATTTCAACAGAAACAGCAGAAGCACATATTCTGATTCCAGCAAGGATCACACTTCATGAGGAATCTTGGTTTTAAATCAGAAATAAGTAGTTTTGTTTTTATAATCTGCATTGGAATCTGGCTCCATTTCTGATAATAAAGATCTGTATCTGAAGAGTAACTCTCCTATTATTTATTTATTTATGTTGTATTTATATAGCGCTTTTATACAAGTATACACATAATGCAAAAACAGCAATTATAAAGTTACATTAAAACCCACTAAAATAAGAAAGCCAATTTATGAAATTGCTTTTTTAGTCTTGACTTGAAAACTGATCCCAGAGGGCAGAGCATTCCAGACTATCGGAGCTCCACAAGAAAAAGCCCTTCCTCCTGTGTTGCTTTTGTTGCCACAAGTTGTCACTTCGAGTTAACACTTCAAACAATTATGGTTATAACATATTTTGCCCTTGGGCTAGACATGCGAAACGCTAAGAAACACCCATCGCTAAAAATCCTAAAGTATCTAATATGTCACTCTCTAAAGCTAAAATATAATTCCTATACCTTATAACAATGCTTCAATATAAGTGAGGTATACATTCGATATTATGCTTACCCTCCACTATAGGGACGTTTTGTGTAGAATGTAAGTGAAGACAAGAGGCTTCTGAATACGAGCACACAGCAACCAGCTTTTTCACAGATCTTCAGAGAATGGACCAAACAGCTTGTATTACCAAGCTGAATAATACTTGACTGTGGTTTTGCTTGGATTTTTATGGAATTTTTTCTCTGTTCGTGCATAAGAAGACTTAATTAAATCTACATATTTGGTCTGCTTTGACAACTCTTATCTTTAAGTGAAATAATATATTTAAAAAATCCCGGAAGCTCCTTTAAAATTAATTGTATATGTTCTCATGTTCTCTACCTTTCTAATCTCTAAAATATGTGAGGTAATCTTTGAACTGATACCATATTTTCTCTGGTACCATAAAGTTCTTATTACTTATTAAGATACAAGTATATATAGAGAGATGTTTTTTCTAATATATAACACCAGCTCTGTTTAATTATTCCAACCTTGGTCTAAAATACATTTCCCTCTTACCAGTAAAAGCATACTTTGCAGTGTGTATTTAATAAACTTGCTTCTTTTCATTTACAAGTGTGTGTGTTCAACAGACTTGGCTTTTCTCTTACCAAACACCCCCTGCTTCAGCAGGCCTTGACAACTTATAGATAAGGACTCGAGGGGCCCTGCTTCTCCAGCCCCAGTTACTTTTTTAATTAATAGGAAACTTCATCTGTAAGCACTTTCCCAAATCCATTGTATGACGTCATATCTTGTCCGGACTTAAGAAACTACCCACACGGTATGTTTACTAATAAGAGAAAGGCTTACATCCTAATTTTATAACTAAGCTCTCATTAATTGTATAGATAACATAATGAGATAATGGACATCAGATCATTATGTCATTTTTTTAATACCATGGGGTACTCCTCGTTAGTGAATATAAAGATTATACATGGTAGAGAGACCTTGGATTTGAGATTGTGGCTTACCCATATATTCCCCTTATCTCAATGTCTAGTACTGCTTTGCTCGAGCAAGCAAAGGTGAGGGGTCCCTTCCAGTAAGTCTACTGTATGTTTGAGACAGACTTGTAGCTTCACCAAGGTTATTAAACCAGGTCACAGTCCTGTTATTAAATTCCCACCCTCAGCATCTACAGTTTTCCTGTAATAAGATTTCTATTTTTATTACAGTAAAACCTTAAATAAGTACAAATACTTATTTTAGCTCAATAATTCTGTTTCAATGTACTTAAAACATATTATTTCTCTCCAAAGAGTTTCTTATTCTTATAGAAGCTCTGTGTTTAGTTTTAAAAGATGTTTCCACCTGATAAGGAAGGCTAGTACATTCCACAGGTGCTACCAGCCAGCACGAGCTCAACCCAGTGAGTTCCCTCTACACAGACTTACACAAATACAGAAAGTTTTCTACTGTTATACTAGAATATTCAAAAAGGAATACAATTCTACAATATTACTTATAGGCCTAATAAAGAGTATATCATAACATCATCCTGAACAGTGTGTTTTTACACTTTGTTTACAACATCCAGTTCATGTCAAGCAAATCCGCTCAGTTCCAGCAAGATTCAAATCCAATCTCCTGTTCAGCTCTGAGTGGCTCTGTAAGAACTACAGCAGGTCTGGTTAGCAATCTTTTCACATCACAGGTATGGGCTACAATTGCCTTTACTTGATGCCTCCAAGACACTTGAACACGGTTGGCAGGGACACCTTCCTTACACTCCAATTTCCCCAGATGAGCCCATTTAACTGGGTGATCAGTCCAACCAACACATTGTCTGGTTCAGCATTTAAATGTGAGAATGACATCCCTTCAGGACTGCTACATTCAAATAGAATCCGGCAGTGCTTGACCACATGGCTGCAGGCTGGGCAGGTCTTTGACCTTATCATTGATAACCCAATCAGGTATTTTTTACATCCACAGTTTACTATAGACTCATATTTAGCCCCTCTGTTCAGAATCAGTCTCTCACGAGAAGCAATGGTTCTGGATTGATAACTGTTTCTTTCATGCATTTCAATTTCATCACAATGGGCAATTTCAAGAGGTATTCCCTCCATCCAGAACACAGGACTCACTGTTTTTCATATCACTGGATTTCCAACCTATTTTCTCATCTATATCATCAGTGGGGAAACACATTGTAGCTGAATCTGGTTCCACTGAAGAGCCATGCATTAATGCAATGGATGTCTTCCATTCAAAAGGAACTAGTTTCTTGTAGCACAGGAAGGACAGATCAGAATCACCTGTGACACTGTACTACCTGTGCTACCTAAGCTCCATAAATCACTTGATAAGGCACCAGGTTGTCCCATAGTTTCTGGTCTTGGTTCTGTGGTGGAGTTTCCCTCATTCTAAGAGATACAGGTGCATTCATAAGCCAACTTTCTAAAATGAAGTTACCAAATCAGAATGTTTTCCTTATTTCCCTTGATGTCCCAGATGCAGACGGCTTCACGATGATATGCCTGACTTCACTATGACGCTGCTCACTATAAGAGCATAGCAGATGCACTGAGAGGCTGCATGAGGTGGCTGCAGGATGCAATATATTGTGCAGCTATTTCTGCTGCTTCTCCCTCTGCTCTAGACAGGAGGCTGGACACTGTCCTGAGAGCCCTGAGCACCTGTGTGACCTTACAGCTAAAGAGTGTGGTGCACAATGACATCACACACCATGACATCATAGTGAAGTCAGAGAAAACTATCATGCAGCCTCTTAGTGCATCTGCATATCAGGGACTCAGCATCAGGGCCATTTGTTAAATCAAGATTAAAAACCTATTTGTTAGACAAGGTATTGTATTATTATTATTATTCCATGTACATCACTTTGAGGTGTTTCACAGAAGGCTCTTTATAAATCCCTATTGTATTGTATTATTGTATTGTTATCTAATCTTTGAAATAGTATATCCCTGTTAGCCCATTCCAACATCACTGCACTGCTCCTAGATTCACTCCAGCTTGATATTTCTCTTGAACATGTTAGAACCCTCTACTATGGTGTCTTTTTCTAATAAAGTGCTGGTAGACGTTCCAGCTGATATTCTGATCTAGTGTCTTAAACACAGAGCTGCTCACAGTGTGGAATGCATGGCTTGTGTACACTGAAACAAGAGAGCTGAGCAGGAGAGATCTCAGGAACTGATACATTCTTGACACGTAACTCAGTTTCTGTTCAACCTGTTTATTAAAACCTGGCCTCAGTCCAAAACACTGCCTCTTAGAGCTTTAAAAAGTTCTGTTTGTTGTGAAATAGCCAGTCTCTCTGTATCACTGGAGCAAGAATGGCTTCAAACTTGTGGTCTGAGGACGAATTCAGCTGTCCAGTGTGTCTGGAGATATTGAAGAACCCAGTAACTACAGCATGTGGACACAGTTACTGTATGGGGTGTATTAAGAACTGCTGGGATCAGACTGATCATACAGGTGTCTATAGCTGCCCCCAGTGCAGAGAGACCTTTACCCCAAGGCCTGTTCTGCGTAGAAACACCATGCTGGCTGAAGTTGTGGAGAAATTAAAGAAGACAGGACTCAATCCTCCTCCTGCTCAAAGTTATTCTGTACCTGGAGATGTCCCATGTGATTTCTGCACTGGGAGAAAGTTCAAAGCTGTGAAATCCTGTTTGACGTGCCTGGCCTCTTACTGTGAAACACACGTCAAGCCACACTATGAGGGGGCTGCTTTTAAGAGGCACAAGCTGGTCAATGCAATTGGAAATCTGGAGCTAAAGCTTTGTGCTGAACACCAAAGGATTTTGGAGGTCTTCTGCAGAACCGATCAGATGTGTATTTGCTTGTTGTGTTCACAAGATGAACACAAGAACCATGATACAGTCTCAGCTGAGAAAGAAAGGACTGAGAAACAGGTACGGGTTTGAACCATTCCTTTGTAGCTATCCCAGAAGAGAAGGATTCCAAGGGATATTTAACATCTCTGTTTACAAGACTACACAGTTTCATATCAGATCAATTACATTGTAATATTGTATTAAGACCTTGTTTACTTTCTCTGACTAAACTATGTAGTTTATAAGTATCTGTAGTTTGCGGTTTGTATGGATTTTTTACTAAGTTCAATTTCTTTTCATGTCGACTGTTTTAATGTAACAATTTATTTATCATGTTTTGTTTGTGTAAAAAGAATATGCTTCATTGTCATATCATTGTTACAATATCATAGTTAAATTGGTTAAGTCATGTAAATAACTAAGACTGGTACTTACATTCAATGATTAAACAAAAACATTTGCCCCAAATAAATATTAAATACAACATAGATTAAAAAGAAAGCAGCTTCAGTTTTCTAGTTGCCTGTCATAAGCTTATGTAATGTAACACATGCTAGCCCAGCAACAATTCTTAGTAGTAAGAGCCAGTGCCATCTAGTGCACAGGTGCAGTAAATCAAGTTTTCTGTTGAATTGCTGGCAGCTGTGCACTAGATGGCGCTGGCTTTTATGACTATTCAGGCATGTTGTCTGATCTAGCCTGTCTGCAAGATGTCTATGACTGGAAACAAGACTGAAGATCAGCTTCTGAACTTAGGTTAAGCCCCATAACACAGACTCATTAGAATAAGAATTGAGTATTGCAATAAGACCACTCCGAATCACTGAAAACATCACAAGGAGGTGAAAAGACAAAATAAAGATAATGTAATTCGTTACACTCTATTTAAATAAGAATTATTGACAGTTTAGATAGCATACCTTTAGATATTGACACTTAAGGTCCAATGCTCCAACGTGGATTAATAAAACTCAGTTTAGTGCTAAACTAGGAGGCTGTGTGGTCCAGTGGTTAAAGAAATGGGCTTCTAACCAGGAGGTCTCTGGTTCAAATCCCACCTCAGCCATTGACTCATTGTGTGACCCTGAGCAAATCACTTAACCTCCTTGTGCTCCGTCTTTCGGGTGAGCCGTAATTGTAAGTGACTCTGCAGCTGATGCATAGTTCACACACCCGTCTCTGTAAGTCGCCTTGGATAAAGGTGTCTGCTAAATAAACAAATAACAAATAAACTAGGGTTAGTTGATCTGGGGTTATGTTTTAATCACAGTTACATTGCACCACAGAAATTTAAACCAGGATTAATAAATCTTGGATTAAGCAGATAACACTATGTAACACAATTTTTGTTCCTGGTTAGTAAGTGTTATTTCCTAATTGCTTATGCCTCAAAAGTATAGAAAATGGCTGTTATTCCCCACAAACTTTGCTTTTGTGACCAGGACAGTGATATTTTGAAATTTAAATTTAAAGGAAGGTTTAAATTTAATTCACCTTTCACATTTAAACATTTAAACATGGATTAAAATGAGTGGTGCAATGTCATTATATTTTAATCTTTTAAACAAGGATTACATATTAAAAAATGTAGTGCAACATGATTCAAATATAATCCTTGATTTAATCTGGGTTAGTGGTTAATCCCTTAGGGTATCTGTTTGCATAATGTGTGTATGGTTAATCTAACTCCATATTAAGGGGAGAGGTGTTAATAACACAGCCTGCTCTGAAATAGCTTGTATTGGGTGTGACAGGATAACACCCAATGTCCCATCAGAAATGTCACTGTCACTGTGTTTCTACATAGAAGCAGCTGGGAGAGACACAGACAGAAATACAACAGAGAATCCAGGAGAGACTGAAAGAAGTGGAGGAGCTGAAACAGGCTGTGGAGTCACTGAAAGTGGGTCTTGATAAGACATAAATATATAAAACTGTTTTAGCTCACACTGATTGTTTTTTATATCAATTCTAAACATGTCTCCTCTACTGCGTTCTTTTACTCAGAAATCTGCATGCATAGAAATAAAGGAAAGTGAGAAGATCTTTACTGAGCTGATCCGATCCATTGAGAAGATCCACACTAAGGTTATTGAGCTTATTAGAGCTAACGAGAAGGCTGCAGTGAATCAGGCTGAAGGACGCATGAAGAAACTGGAGCAGGAGATTGCTGAGCTAAGGAGGAGAAACACTGAGCTGAAACAGCTTTCAGAGACAGAGGATCACATCCATTTTCTACAGGTAACATCACTGCCTGTTAGAAAATCTCAAGTCCATAACTGGGACAGTTTCAGACAGACCTCTCCAATTGAATGAATCCTTGCTTTTCCCCAGGAATGTTTTGGACCCCATTTTATTTCACTGAAAACATATTTTTCTCCACTTTCCTGTTGTAGAATTTCCAGTCTCTCTGTGTCCCTCCTGAAGCTGGAGACTTACCCAGCATTACTGTCAATACCGACATCTCTTTTGGGGCTGTGAGGAACGCTGTATATGAACTTAAAGACCATATTGAGGACTTCTGCAAGGGGGAATTAGTCAAAATAACCAAAACAGGTTAGTGTGAAATAGATTCCTTTGATAGAGATTTCTCAAATAGACCATGGTTTGAGGGGGGACAGGTTGCAAGACATTAAAAAGACCTTTTCCAGATTGTTGGTTATGTAAATATTGCATATTTTTTATTTCAAACGCCCCACCTCATTTACAGTGACATCTTGAGTGATGATAGCAGAAAGGAAGAGAGTTTCTAAAGACATTACATGAGAAAACAACACAATAGCATTCAAACAGACAGAGGGATTCAAACATTAAACAACACATTCATTCCATATAGGATGCTAACTTATAGTTCTGCACTTTCTTATCAAAGATGTATAGGAATTAGAGGTCTGGTAATGTTTGTATTCCAAATCCTCTGCAGTAAAGTCTTTGGTTTAAAACTGTTTTCTGTATTTTATTTAGTGAATGCAACAGCAGTTTATAGACTGTGGTCTAGGAGACGTGGTAGACGTTTAACAGGTAAGGCTTTTCTTCCAGTAAAACATTTTATCTCCAGAAACATTCTCCCTTTTTGGAATAACCTTATTCAGGGGTGGCCGACCCTGATCCTGGAGAGCCACAGGCCAGCAGGTTTTAGAAATAACCCTTAAATCATCCTTTTCTGAAGAATGCAAGTTTTTTGATCAATTTAACAACTTCATGTGTTCAGTTAAATCAGGAGAGGTCAGCTCTGGTCCATGAGAGCTGCAGGATGTTCAGGTTTTTGTTCCAAATTTTCTTTAAATTACTTAATTGAACAAATGACCTGCTTAACTTGTCAAAATGAAATGGTTTCAAGTCCTTAGAAATGGATGATTTAAGGGTTACCTGTAAAACCTGCTGCATTTTGGCTCTCCAGGACCAGAGTTGGCCATCCCTGACCTCACGCCTCAGTAAAAGAGTGGCTGGAGATGTATTAGATTAGTCCTTGTGTGAAAGATTCCTGATGAGGGTGGAGTTAGCTGGGTCCTTTGCTGCACTGATAAACTGAACAGATGCACTTTGTGTTTAAAGATTAAGAGCATGGCAGATTGCTGTTTGGAGTCTTGTGTGTGCTATGTATTAATCCAAATGTTTCAAATCTATTTTCTCTCCTCCTTCCTCCATACTCTCTCATTCACCCTGCTACCTCCCTCCTCTATGATCTCTCAACCCTGCTGCCTCTTCCCTGCTCTCTCCTCCCTCCTTTATGCTCATTGTAGAGGCAGCAGGGAGTAGGGAGCAGGGAGCATGAAGGCACAGGGAGGAGGGAGGATGGAGGAGGGAGCAGGGAGGAGGGAGTGAATTGAGGATGGAGCAGACAATGACTGTTGTATGTTTGACACACAAGGGTGTCCTCATATGGACACCGTACTGTTGGGCAAAGATATGTGATGGAGAGGAACGAACACAAGACAGTGGCAGATGTGTTCATATTGACTTTGGATGCTGCACCGATACGGAAGGAATATATATTAATTGTAATCGTGAATATCTTGAAGTACGTATTTTTAGACCCAGAAATGCCATGAATAATGCTTTTTTTCTTTTCAGATTGCCATTCAGAGTCATGTGTGTGTTGTGTATTAATCCACATGTTTCAATTCTGTTTCTCTCTCTTTTTTTCTTCCCAGTGAATGAAGTTGCAGCTTACAGTATGCAGGCTCCAGAGCCACGGAACAGAGCTGAGTTTTTAAAATGTAAGTCTGTTTTCACTGAAACATTTGATTTAAACTCCATTCTGAGAAGAGCTAACACTATCCAGGGACACCAAGACATTTAAGGGGAGAAAGGTCTGAGTGGGGAAAATGTCAACAGATACCTAGTGGAGATTTTCTCAGTGATTTGACTTTTCTAACCATCTCTCTTCTAACCGTCTTCTTCTCTTCGATCAGATTCCTGCCAGCTCACAATGGACCCCAACACAGTGCATAGACAGCTCTGTCTGTCTGAAGGGAACAGAAAAGTGACATGGGGAAAGGGCCAGCGATGTCCTGATAACCCAGAGAGATTTGACAGCTATGCCCAGGTGCTTTGCAGAGAGGGTTTGTCTGGGGCTCGCTATTACTGGGAGATTGAGTGGAGTGGGGAAGAGGCTGATATAGGAGTCACATATAATGGAATCAGCAGGAAAGGAGGGGATGATTCCTGTCTCATTGGACTCAATGACAAGTCCTGGAGTTTAATCTGCTCTGGTTCCAGTTACACTGCACAGCACAATAACAATCAAACTGCAATAACTGCTCCCCTCTCCCCCAGAATAGGAGTGTATCTGGACTTTAATCCAGGCACTCTGTCATTTTATGGCGTCTCTGACACAATGACACTCCTGCACAGATTCCAAACCACATTCACTGAGCCGCTCTATCCTGGGTTTAGGCTTGATTGCTATGATTCCACTGTAACAATCTGCCAGCAGAACTAGCTAGAATTCCCACAGCAAGTACTGATAAGACTCTCTTAAGGTGTTTGTAGCTAACTAAATGTTACTGTTTAATCTGTCAGGTTAGTGTTTTTGTAATTGTAAACACTCACAACTGGAAAGCTGTTTCATCATAAAATGTTCAATATGTCCTGAGTATTTATTGATTACAAACACATAAATAGCACCAAGTGGCAGACTTAGTTGGCATCTCTGCACAGTGCTAGAATTCCCACAGCAAGAACTGATAAGTATCTCTTAAGGTGATTGTAGCTAACTAAATAATTCCACAATGTGTTCCTATATTGCACTTCCATGGCTCCATAGGACTCAAATGTTCAGCTTTGAAAAGCATGAGATCTGGTGTTACTTGAGGTTAAATAAAGTTCTCAGTTTCTATGCCTTATTCTCAGGGTGCATGTTTACTATAGCAGGTGTTTCTTTTAACACTGCATATTTGAGACCTATATATAGAATGGAAGTGCACAACAGGTGAGATTCATGGGATTAATTTGTCAGCTCCAATCCCTATCAATGTGAGATTGTGTAAATAGCAGCTCACAATACTTGCCATGTCAAAGGAATGTCAATATAGTTTCTAGCAGATTCCTGTATACAGTAAGATCCTGTTAGCTGAACAGTGTTTGAACTTGTTGCTAGGAGGCTGTGTGGCCCAGTGGTTAAAGAAAAGGGCTTATAAACAGGAGGTCCCTGGTTCAAATCCCACCTCAGCCACTGATTCATTTTGTGACCCTGAGCAAGTCACTTCACCTCCTTGTGCTCCGTCTTTCGGGTGAGATGTAATTGTAAGTGACTCTGCAGCTGATGCATAGTCACACACACTAGTCTCTGTAAGTTGCCTTGGATAAAGGTGTCTGCTAAATAAACAAATAATATATGAAGGTGTCATTTTTAAATAGTGTATTAATATGTTGTAGATGCTTAAAAGATGAGTTTTTACAATGCATTATAGAGCAAGTGATACAGGGTAGTAACAGCATTTACTAATGTGTTATAAATACTGAATAGATGATATAAGAAATCTGCAATAAATGAAAATATGAAACTGTATATTAGCTGTAAACAAATCAGGACAAATCAGATTAAACACAAATGATTTACACTTCATTGTCTGGGCCATTTATTTTGTATTTTAAATTAATCTGTGTATTGAAAAAGATTTTTCATTATTTGTACAAAAAACAGAAACAGTGTCAATATGGTGTAGGGCCTCCATGGGCAGCCAGCACGGCACTGATTGGACGTGGCAGGTAGCGATTCTGCAAGGTGCTTTTTAAATTTTGCTGGAGGAATACGGGACCATTCCTCAATGATTACCAGCCTCTAATTCCTTCAGGTTGTGTTGTATTGGGGGTGGAAATCTGCAGTCAAGTCAGAATGGTCCATACATAGAGAGAGTCGCATCAATTTTGAGACTGTTCCTTGTGAAAAAGCCTCAGTAGTAGTTTGAGCACTTTTGAAAATGGAAGCACCTGCCAACTAAGCACAATATTTATTTATTTTTGATTATTTGAACAATAATGTGAGTGAAATATCATCACAAGAAAGAAGTAATTTCCATGGATATCATAAATCACAATCAAATTGCATTACATGTGCAATCTGCCCACAGTGGAAAAGCAGAAACGTGTTTTAAGCCTGACCTTTGTCGCCCTCTTCAGGACAAACTCTGCAGCTGCACAGAGCCTGATTGAAAGCAATTCTTTTCACTTGGTGTGGTTCCATTTGAAATGTAGGGCCCTATTCACACAATCTTCAGGACTGTTCCAAGCACTGTTTTGTTAAAGACTCTTTATGGTTTAAATCAAGTTGTTTAGAGAGGGGGAGCAGTTTACTGTTTATTAATTTTATTGTTTATTATTATTCAAAGCACCGTTTAAGGTGAACAATCCTTACAATCAGGTTTTAAATTAAAACCAAAGCATGAATGTAAATAAGCACCATTTTAATAACCATTTTTTTTACATTTCTGTACTTCACTTAATGCAAACCTTTTTCTTTAAATGTTTTGTAAAGTTTTAATTTTCAATAAATGTTTTGTTCTGCGCCTACTTCTGAAATGAACATAAACTAAGTGGACTGTCAACAGCAGCTGCTCTCTGGAAACGTGAAGAGAACAAAAAAGCTTTGGAGAAAATGTTAAACACACATAAAAGATATTCTACTATAACAATGACCACACATTGTTGCTTTAACTGAACAATACCAGCAGACCAGCCTGTAACATTAAGGTCTGTGTAACTAAACAATACCAGCAGACCAGCCTATTTCATACAGGTCTTTGTAACTAAACAATACCAGCAGACCAGCCTATTTCATACAGGTCTTTGTCCAGTGACTGCTGGGTCTGATGTAAGAAGAAAAAAAACAGAGCGATTCAGCCTATTGTATCTTTCAAAGGTTTGCCTGCCAGTTGAAGGAGCCAATGATAGCAGGGTAATACTATTGTGAAGCTGCTCAAAGAACACTACAGGTACAGTCCTGAATCCTCCCAGAAGCTGAGGGTGTGAAGTATAGAAGAACTGAAATGTCCGCTCTGGATAGACAAACACCAAAAAGATAACAAAGTTACAAACTGAATGAAAGGAGACAGTACAATATTGTGGGATAATAAAAGCAGGTTTCTCACATCTTCAGCATGCTCAGCTGGCACGAGCCCGTGAGGCTCTATTGTCTTCAGTGCGCGAGCTTGGGTTCAAATGATTTCAGTCGCTCCTCGACTCTGGGATCAAGCTATCAGACACTTCCAGATGGTTAGTCAAGCTAACAGTCCGTAAAAGACTAAAACATCCCATTTAAAAGACATGAAAGCCCCGTGCAGCCAGTCGACCCAGGCTAAGTGCTTGAAAAAGAGAGAGGGAGAGAGGTCTAATGGGAAGGGGTGTATATCTAAGGGCAGCAGTGTGGAGTAGTGGTTAAGACTCTGGACTCTTGATCGGAGGGTCGTGGGTTCAATCCCCAGTGGGGGACACTGCTGCTGTACCCTTGATCAAGGTACTTTACCTAGATTGCTCCAGTAAAAACCCAACTGTATAAATGGGTAATTGTATGTAAAAATAATGTGATATCTTGTAACAATTGTAAGTCGCCCTGGATAAGGGCGCCTGCTAAGAAATAAATAATAATAATAATATCTCACTGCTCATGAACAAGTAGGAAACCCACTGATCCTCAACTACTGCTCCTAATGATCTACCCCATCTCCAATCCTCCAAGTCTACAGCTTAAGTTGCAATCTGGTTTCTCAGCTTCTCTCACGGCATAGCACACAGCTCCCAACTTACAGCTCCCAGCTCCAGCACAGTTCATCTCCAGCACCCCCTCCTCAACACTCCCCACCCCACAAGTTCAGTCTATCACGTCTCATTAACAGTGGCGACTGGTGGTCAAAAAAAATGGGGAGGCAGAAAAAAGCAGAGGTTTTGGGGTCCCCTTCAGCCACCAGCAGCAGAAGAATTGTATTCTATTCTGACTGACAACACTTTTCATATCTTCTTAACATTTCACCCCAATTCAAAGCTGTTAAACACAGCCAGCAGAAAAAATAAAACAAGCCCATCGTAATTTATTCTAATAAACATAACTGTTACACACTGCCAGAGTATGTTTAAAATACAACATTAATATAGCTTTTAGATTTCAAGACCATGTCACTTTAACATACTTTGCATAAAATATTTTCTAAGCAAAGTTGTTAAAGCAGGAGAAAGGCAGACACGAATCAAGCACATCCTATCCACTTCATCTGTTCAACTTAATAAATGAACAACAGAAAAATGAGATACCGTTCTGTACATACAAGACAGATCTGTTTAATATAAAATAAGCTATTCAGACAAACTTCAGTTCTGGAGCCAGGAACATTACTAACTGTATGTCTTGAAGCAAAGGTGGTTGATGGAAAACCTCCTCCCAAAAGTAATTAAAAAAACACAAACAGTCATTTTAATGGAAACCTAGTCAATATGGTCTAGGGCCTCCATGGGCAGGTAGCATGGCACTGATTGGACGTGGCTTGATGCGATTCTGCAAGGTGCTTTTAAAATTGTGCTGGAGGGATACGGGACCATTCATCAATGATTACCAGCCTCTCATTGCTTCAGGTTGTTCTGTATTGGGGGTAGAAATCTGCAGTCAGAATTGACCATACATAGACAGAGTCACACTACTTTAGAGACTGTTTCTTGTGAAAAAGCCTTGGTAGTAATTTCTGCCATCTTGAAATCAGGAGCAGCAGCCAACCAAACACCTCTTATCAGTCCTCTATCAAAGTGTGTCAGATCTTTGGTCCTGTGGTCCCATCGTGGTTATAGAGCTTCTAACCTCATCTCATCTCACCGACAGGAGACAGAATCCGTAACACAGAGCATCACACAGCACTGCCTGTTGCATAGTCCCATCAGTAAGTGCTTGCAGATATACAGACACTCCCCAGCTCTACACTGTATCACTGCACTAAATGATTTTCTCTTAGAGATTATGAATAATGTATCTGATGTCAAATTTCCATGATATGTGACACAGCAGGACCAGTACACTCTCTGGTTATTTCTTTTAGTTTTTCAGTCTTTATTTTCACTCTGAGTTTTTATCATGCCCAGAACATTACTTTGTTTCCTCTCCCCACTGACTTCCTTCCTGTGTCACAGGTAATAAGGCCCCCACTTGAATTGGGAGAGGAAATCAAGTACGACCAAGTCTGGAAAACAAAAATAATGTTCCGATCAGGAGAGGGCTCTTCATAAATCTATTGTTAAGATTCTATGCATAAACAGTGTGTAACCCCAGCCTGGGATTTGACAGCACGGTTTTCTGAAGCTGCAGATGAATTGCTGACAAACACTCTCCAGCTGCAACAGGTGTCCAAAGTCTTCATTGTATCACTTAGATTAAATGAATCATTTTATTGAGCAATGTAAACTTTCCATTTGGCACAGCAGGTCAAGTACATGCTGGTACTATTTCCCCTTGTTATTGTACCACAGAGCTGTGCTTTGTTTCCTCTCTTTCTTCACTTTGTTTCTTCCTGTCCCAGGACCCCTCTGGAGTCCTGCACTGGGGTCTGGGGTCCTATTACCTGTAACACAGCAGTGAAGTGAGTGGGGAGAGCAAACCAAGTACTGTCAAGTCTGGAAACACAAAAGAGAAGAGAAGGTTGTTCTGTAATGAGAGGATTGGAACGTCTCGGTTCAGACACGTTTAAAGGGATCTGGGTTGAAGAACAGATCAGTGAGAAACACTTCAGTGAAAGCACACGGTGGAATCGTTTGGAACGACAGTGTTTATTTTGCTTGGTTTGCTTCGCGAGGATAAGAAACGACAAGGAAATAGAAAGATATCCGAAGTCCAATTCCAGTGGTCAGAAAGTAAACAGAGTGCAAAGTCCTCTAATTTCACTCTCACCTCAAATGCAGAACTCAAATGTAGTGCTGTGTTTAAAACAAACAGCATCCAAACAGCATCATGAATGACAAACATGAGATTTACAATGAGATAGCGTGCTGCTCTTTCTCAACATCGTTCTTCTTCTTAAAATAAATTGTGCTTACATTTTTTTTCTAAGAAAATGTTAAGAAATTACAAGAATCTAAAATCTAAATAGGGTCAAATTGAAATCCGCAAACGCACAGCACAGCTCTACATCTGAGCCTAAATCTCGTTTTCAAATCTACTGGTACCTTTTCTTTAGAGCATAGATGTATACATCATTTTACCAAGGCATAAGCAATATTAATATTAACCCTTCCTTGCTGGCTCGCTGCCGTTTCATTTCTTCTGTTTTTCATCTGGTGTGGAAAACATGTGTCTCATCATGATATCAATAATATTCTATTACTATAGAAATAATACATGTGATGTCTCTATTACACTGGATAACGATGAACTATCAATCAAAAATGTAATGGCATTTTTCTTTTTCATTTAATATTCTCTGTTTCACTGGGTTTCGAGTGTAAAGCCTTCTTTCAATTAAGTGAGAATCAATTTTCATGGTATAAGAGAAGCAGAGCTGAGGCTCTGATGCCGTGAACATTTGATCTGTTCACTCTCAAAGTCCTGCTAGAATATTTGAATGGCGAATGTTTTATTTTTCATAATGACTGTACATTCTAATAGGTTACGGTGATTATTATCCTTAAACGGAAATACAAAAGTAATAAAACACAGCTCTAAAACTCATTTCAACATGTATCTTTTCTAAATGGTAACTTGAGTTCATATCCTCTCCTCCCACATTACTCACTGCTCCTGTTTAAACACACACTGAGAGCAGGGAGGGAGGCTCCATGTTAGCAGTGGAACAGGAACATCTGCTGGATGCCATTCCACCACAGGGAGGGGCCCTGTGCTGGTTGCCATTGTGACAGTCTCCAGTATCTCTGCAATGGACTCTGACCAACGCATGACTGACTGAACCTGTAATAAACTGATAAAACAGGCAGACATAAATATTAACAAGCAAACAAACTAAATAACCCCTAAATATATTGATATCCCTGAATTTACAAAAGCAATTCAATCATTCCAGGTACAATGTTCCGGTTAGGTCTCACATTTCCATTGCTTGATTTTCAAACAGGATATTTTTAAGCAACACGGGATAAATATTTCAGAGCTTTCAATGACTTCCTGTGCTGGTATCCTCATCACTACCTGTTCTGCCTGGGGTCATTCAACTGCATCATCAATATCTTGGTAACTCCAGGAAATCATAAAAACAGGTACATTTTGTTTGTTGTGAATTCATCAGTCTCTCTGTCTCACTACATCGAGTCCTATGGCAGTAGTACAAAATCTCAACATAACTAAATATGTTGTTGTTATTTGTTCCTAAAATGATTACAACTCCTGTCCCACTCTCTCCTCTCCACCCCTCTCACACTGTTTCAGCAGTCTCTGCTCAGCCTGCTTGTCTAAACCTGGCCTCAGTCCAAAACCCCGCCCGTAGAGCTTTATATAACTCCTGGAATTCAGAAACACAGGTAAGTTTTGTTTCTTGTGAAACCCATCCCTGTCTCTGTATCATTTCAACAGAAACAGCAGAAGCACATATTGTGATTCCAACCCAGGATCACACTTCATGCTGAATCGAGGGTATTGACACAACTATTCCAATGGCTGGAGTTCCATCCTTCTTATATTCCTGTACAGAACTAGACACTCTAACACAGCAGTCAAACACATTGTTAATACTGTGATAAATCAGGAGAAATGGACAGTCTAAACATGGAAACAAGCTTGTTCTTGTTATTCCACTTGTTCTCCTTGTTGAAGAAGAAACTCCCCTCCACTCCAAAAACAATTGAGAACTGAAGTGGAGGCATTTCTGTCCATTTTACCCACTCAGATCCCTCACTTTCTAAATATATTGGTGCATCTGAAAAGATAATAGCACCGTCTTCAAATACAAGATAAGGATTGTCAGATTGTCAAAGTATTTTACTTCAACAATGACAATAAATACATGAATTAATTAAAAATGAATAAATAAGGTTATATTTAAGTTTTAATATAAGAGATATGACTTTCAATTTTTATTATTATTTGTTTATTTAGCAGACGCCTTTATCCAAGGTGACTTACAGAGACTAGGGTGTGTGAACTATGCATCAGCTGCAGAGTCACTTACAATTACATCTCACCCGAAAGACGGAGCACAAGGAGGTGAAGTGACTTGCTCAGGGTCACACAGTGAGTCAGCGGCTGAGGTGGGATTTGAACCGGGGACCTTCTGGTTACAAGCCCTTTGCTTTAACCACTGGACCACACAGCCTCCTAAATTTGCACTTTAATCAAAACAATTGAATGCTTTTAAATTTGATCAGCAATAACTGCATGTAAATATTTTTATTAAATAAATACAATGGAAAATAGATTGATTAAAGTATTGTTTATATCATCTATATATATTCTTAATATTACATTTCTGATCTTTAATACCCTAGTGTGTGTATGCTGAATGATTCAATGTGATTTTTGCTTAGATCTTTATTTTAAATGCTTATTAAATATTCCAGCAATAACTGCCTCTGAAAACTCTTGTCCAGGCTGATTGTGTGGAAACGAGGTGGGGAAGCATATTGGCGGTGCACTGGGCACTGAAGCCCACAGGGTAAGCATTGTGCACAGCAGCCCGTGCAATAGTCATACGCTTCCCCACAATCAGCCTCCAGGAGTCTTTTCAGAAGCAGTGTTTTGCTGGAATAGTTAGTAAGCATGGTGAATAAAATCTAATCAGAAACAGCCACAGAACATCCTCATCAGGTAAGAAATGTAAAGAACATGATGACGTTTAAACCTTTAACCTCAGTGTGGTCCCCATGAGTGTTCATTAATATCTATCTATCAGGAGAGTTTTTAAAATGAGCAATTGTATCTGTTCATGAAAACACAGCAGCATGGCTGATTGAAATGAAATCTCTTTGAAATGTTTGATGAAGGGAGTCAGGAGGTGGGGTCCTATTACCTGTAACACAGGAAGGAAGGAAGTGAACAGGGAGAGGAAACCAGTGTGGGGGCTGCAGGATCAATGGGCTTCACCTGAGTCAAAGAGAGTGGAAATAAAGAATTGTGGAAAACAAAACGAGCAACAGCAAAACAAGAAGGGACTTGAGAGAATGATGTTCTGCTGATGAGAGGGAAGACATTGTCTGAAATAAATAAAACAAATAGTGCCCAGATTTGAAAAGTAGGTCCCTTTATTCTAAGCTTTGTTTGAGAGTCTGTTCTGTATAAAATGGTTTTAACTCATGAAATCAGCACTGTAATAAATGAGTATTTCAGTAACGTACACATCCTGCCTGATAACACTAGAACATGTCTAGTTCTCATAATATACAGCCTCCCCTGGACTGGAGGGACCACCCTTCACGTTCTCTTAGGCGGGTGAGCAGTTAAGACTCTGTGCCTCAAGCTTGCTCTGAACTGGAGGTAAGAAAGCAGTTGGTGCTCTGAGACAAGTTTGTGGTTGAGGACTAATGGACTTGAGATGTGGATTAATGCCCACGAAGATCGAACTCCACCAAACTCACTTCCCTTGTGAACATCTGAGGATTCAGACCCACACAGAAGTGAAGGTCTAGTGCAGTCAAATACATACTGTAGCTATAGAATGGTTAATGTGACAATGCCATTCTCAAAATCCAGTCCCACTCACAACTCTCTCCTCTCCGCCCCTCTCACACTGATTCAGCAGTTTCTGCTCCTCCTGCTTGTCTAAACCTGGCCTCAGTCCAAAACTCCACCTCTTACAGCTTCACACAACTCCAGGAAATCAGCACAGTGAAGTTTCTGTTATCAAATCATCAGTCTCTGTCTCGCTGCAGCAAGATGGCTTCAAACTTGTGGTCACAGGAGCAGTTTAGCTGTTCAGTGTGTCTGGAGCTGTTGAAGGACCCAGTCACTATTCCATGTGGACACAGTTACTGTATGGGGTGTATTAAGAACTGCTGGGATCAGACTGATCATACAGGTGTCTACAGCTGCCCCCAGTGCAGAGAGACCTTTACCCCAAGGCCTGTTCTGCGTAGAAACACCATGCTGGCTGAAGTTGTAGAGAAATTAAAGAAGACAGGACTCAATCCTCCTCATGCTCAAAGTTATGCTGGACCTGGAGATGTGCCGTGTGATTTCTGCACTGGGAGAAAGTTCAAAGCTTTGAAATCCTGTTCGACATGCCTGGCCTCTTACTGTGAAACACCCGTCAAGCCACACTATGAGGGGGCTGCTTTCAAGAGGCACAAGCTGATCAATGCAATTGGAAATCTGGAGCAGAAGATTTGTGCTGAACACCAGAAGGTTTTGGAGGTCTTCTGCAGAACCGATCAGACGTGTATTTGCTTATTGTGTACACAAGATGAACACAAGAGCCATGATACAGTCTCAGCTAAGAAAGAAAGGACTGGGAAACAGGTAAGGGTTTGAACCATTTCCTTGTGCCTATCCTAGAAGATAAGATTTCCTAGGGATATTTAACATGTTTACTAGTTATACAGTTTCACATCAGATCAGTTTTTTTATATATGTGTGTGTGTGTGTGTGTGTGTCATGGATTCAAATGTATTTCAAACTAAGTTGGGTAGTTTGTGGTACATTGGAATTGAGTGTAAAATAGTATAATTTATATTCCTAGTATTTTGTATATTTGGTTATTTTATATAATCATTTGTCTGTTTCATTGTTTAAGATATTATAGTCTAATTGATTAAACTGTGTAAACATAAAGTTCCTAGTAAAGACAAGCACCTATTTTAAAACTCTTTAAGGTCCAGGTCAATTTCCGCTTGTTTTCAATGTTTTCAGATTTGTGCGTACAGCTCCATAACTGTAGGGGTGACATGCAAGTGTCTCACATCAAATGAAAGGGAACAAACTGGGCTTGCATGTAAAACAACACTCAGCAATCTCACCCTCTCTTTGGTGTAGGTAACAAAAAAACACAAAAAAACACTAAAAAATAATCTTCATTTATTGTTTATTAAAACAGTCAGCATTGCTGGTACAATCTAACGCTGCTGAACGAAACCTGAACATGAAATGAACATTGGGTACATTCTGAATAGATTGAGCTAAAAGCAAAGAAAAATATGAACATATTTACAAAAGTAGCAAAAACGGGGAAATAAACAGAGTGTGTAAGTGCTGCCTGTGTGCAGCTGAGTGCCAGGGGGGCTTGCAGGAGCACATTTAGGCTGAGCTGCTTGTTAGTCAGGCTCTGCTTCTGTGTTCCTCTTCTCATGTGAGAGAGCTGCTGTGGGGGTAGGAGGGGAGGGTGTTCTTCTTTTGGGTGCAGATATGCTGGAGCTTCTGCACTGTAATTAAATAAAACACAAATACATGCATACAATCTTATGCTATACACAATATTATATCTTACCATCTTGTGTAAGAAGGCGTGCCACCTGCTGTAGCCTGAGACTTTGTGAAGAAAACTCTGATGTCACCACTTTACAAGCTGCAGCAGATTTGAGAAGTCTTTTCAGTAAGCAAGCAAATCACAAAATAAAAAATACTTTTCACACACACACGCACAGGCACAGAACCACACACACACACACAAACACACACAATCACACATAGACACACGCAAACGCACACGCACACACACACACACACACTGACACACACACACACAGACACACACACACACTGACACACACACACAGACACACATCAGCCATTGGCGGTCGCACTTTATTACTTCAAAAAATATGAGAAATATAAAAAAATTAAAAAGTAACAATTACAATTTCTAAATAATATATATTTACATCTGTAACAAAGTGTAGTCTGCGGAGAAAACAGGACTACACCTGCCAGAAGGACACAGGCTGAAAAGCCCTAATTTAATTGCTAATTATTGTTAATTATCACCTACACCTGGCTATCATTGTAAATTGGAGCAGGTGCAGGGTACTTAAGAGAGCAGTCAGTCTGCTCAGGGCTGCTGTGTGAAGGAACCCGATTGAAGAGGTGCTCAATCGTACTAAAAAAAGGTAACTGTGTGTTTTCCAGCAAAAAGCTTAGCTGTCCGGCTTACTAAAATTAGGTTCCTGACGTGTGTAGTCAGCGCTCCAAAAAACAGAGTTAGGATTTTCGTTTATTTTGAATTGTAAAAATGAAAGTCTGTGCAAGCGCGTTTCTTTCAATTCCTGTGTGTTTGGTCGTCTTTTGAAGGGAAAAGAGCCAGAGAGAGCCTGTGTGGCGAGCGTCTCCATTACACATCATATAAAGAAAAAACAATGCTATGCTTATAAAGGATCTCGTTTTTGTACAAAGCCCATCTCCTTCAGTATCGTAGCTCACCAAACACATCCATCACTGTCACTAAATACCGCAATCTTCTACCAACCTCCTCTGCACTGAATCTGTTTTATTTTTGTTAGCTCTGAAGGTTCATGTTCATTTTGAGTCGCCATTTCTTCTTTATGTTTTAAATCTACATTGTCTGTACAATAACTTCAACGCAGGCTTGCGAAGACCAGAAATGCAGGAAATAAACAAGGCTGCTGTTTACAAAGATAGAGGACTTGCAAGGGTGTCCATAATACTGCCTGATTAAACTGCCTTTAATGTTATTACCGCCGCTGGTCATTTTCATAATTAGGTGGACTTTAAAGAGTTAAAAACAGTAAAATAAAAGATTAATATTAAATACATATTAGATTAAAGACAAATCTAATATGCTTCAGTTACCTAGGTGCTTAACAAAACTAACATGTAACACATGCTAGATCAGCCATCATTCACTGTTACTAGTATGACACAGTACCATCTAGTGGACAGCTACTGTGGCTCAAGTGTCCTTCTGTATTGCTGGCCACTGTGCACTAGATGGTGTTGTATTTTACTACTATGCACACATGTTCTCTGATCTAGCCTGTGCTACAGATGTCTATGGCATTCACCTAGAATGGAAGACAATTATATTCGAGAACCACTGAGAATTATTGCAAACATTGTAAAGAAAAAAAGAAAATATATTTAAACTAAATTGATTCTGTCAGTTTCAATAGTATACTTAAACAGGTCTGTGTTGGATGTGACAGGATATCACTCAGTGCCACATCAGAAATGTCAATGTGTCACTGTGTTTCTACACAGAAGCAGCTGGGAGAGACACAGACAGAAATACAACAGAGAATCCAGGAGAGACTGAAAGAAGTGGAGGAGCTGAAACTGGCTGTGGAGTCACTGAAAGTGGGTATTGACAAGAGGGTATTATTATTAGTGGGGCTTGCGAAGCAAGAGTCCCCACTTTAAATCTTCGACATACTTCTTCTTCTTCTTTGGCACGCAACTCCTCTTACACCATTTAAACTACAAACGCCGTTCAAACTTTAAAACGTGTAGACCGGTCTGGAATAGTGTGCTTGTATATAACTGTTTGATACTTTATACTTTTTAAACTATTAAGCTTTTTGTCCTTTTTATTTCCATCTTAATTCACTTTAATGGGACTTTCTTCAACATTCTAAAGCTCCCCATTGTTTAAAAACTCCCATCTTCCAACATTCTATTTACTGTAAACGACGTAACTTGACACAAATCAGCTACTTTGACCACTTTCCCAATAAGTAAAACAAAAAGTTAGAGGATATGGAACCTTCCTCTACTTCTCTGCTATTCAAAACAGAAATAACTTTTACCAATCAAGAGGTACAGCTGTTTTAGTAACCGCATCAACTCAATTTTCTCTAACTTTTTATAAACTGCCATTTTGACCACTTTCCCAACAAGTTAGACAACTACTTAGAGTAAATGAAATCTTCCTCTTCTTCTCAGCTATTCAAATATGAAATCAAAACAGGAATGTCATCTTCCAATCAAGAGGTACAGCTGTTTTAGTAACCGCATCAACTTCTTTCATTAGGCTACTGCCCACTGTTGAATTAACTGTCATAGAACTTTGAGAAATTTCAAATTCTAGCACATTCTAAGCATGAAACAATGTGACTTTTGACACAAATCAGCTACTTTGACCACTTTCCCAATACAGCAAGCCCCACAACTTTACTTGTAAAATTACTATCTAGTTATTATTATTATTAAGCTTCCAAGCCGTAGGCTGTGGAAGCCTATTGTTTTTGTTAGGTTTATTATTATTATTATTATTATTATTATTATTATTATTATTATTATTATTATTATTATTATTTTATTTTTTAATGCCAAAACATGCTCAAAAACTCACGAAATTCGGTACACTGGTAGATGCCTATGGAGTTTAGTCGGTGATATTCAGCAAATTTGCGCAAGTCACATGATTCGGCAGCCATATTGGATTTTGCGGAATTTGTTAAAACACCTGTGTATCGGAAACCGCTTACTGCAGAGTTCTGAAAATTGCTATACATGTTGAGGGATAGTCCACGATTAACTGTTAATATGAAGCTGATTGGTTCTGTGTTTTGGCAACCACATTGATTAATGACATCAAATTA
This sequence comes from Acipenser ruthenus, assembly GCF_902713425.1. NCBI lineage: Eukaryota > Metazoa > Chordata > Actinopteri > Acipenseriformes > Acipenseridae > Acipenser > Acipenser ruthenus. The sequence goes on along the minus strand of NC_081241.1, from coordinate 5,701,915 downwards.
CCATAAATATAAAATCATCAAAATTCAAACATCTTCTCTGAAACCGCTTATCCGATTGAAACAAAAATTGAAATAAAATATCTCAGTATGGTCATCTGTTACGCTTGTTCAAGGGAAGTTGCTACTGTGAAAATCATGGCGTCCACGGTGCATTACATCATCAACATACTCAACTGGCTATAAAAATGCGTAGAACTCCTTATCGGCTGCACCAAAATGCACAAAATTTGACACAGATGTTGAGGACTATGTGATGTTGTGTCATGGTCAATATGGCGGCCTTTGGTCAAATGGTGTGGCAGCCATCTTGGATTTCATGAAAAGTTCAGACAATATTCAAAAGTCTTCTTCTCATGAACGGTAAATAGTACAGCTGTGAAAAATGTTGTACATTGTGCACTCATGTCCACGATTGATTCTACTTAAGGAAAAATGGATTGGTCACATGGTGTGGCAGCTATGTTGGATTTTACGTGAAACACTTAAAAAACAACTCCTCATGAGCACTTTGGCTGATTGACGTGAATCTTGGGTATATGTTATCTTTGACTGTCCTCTAAAAATATTAGACAGGAAAAGTTCCTACATCAACAAACATGACCGCCATGAGCCAATCAATATGGGTGACATGCCAGTCTGCCCAAATTTTACACTGAAATGACACATTCCCACCACTAGGGGCAGCTGTTAACATGGAAACGTCAGAACAGTCTTGGAAAAATATTTCTTGATAGCAGACATTTTTCGTTGGTGCGAGAACAGTTTTACTAAGTCATGTAACTTAAAACACAGTAATTACATTGGAAAGGATTATATTAATTTAGACGTACACACAGTATATTATACAAAGATATATACTGTAAACTAAGAAAACATTATTTTAAAAACTGTTGCAGCTGCATCCACGCGAAAAAAAAAACTACTGGCAAAATTCAAAGTCTCAAGACAAAAGTTATACGCGGTTTGTAATACTTATGAACAAATTAGTTTTATTAAAGCTACCATGAGTATAATTTTGTTAGAATGTTAATATCTGGCAGATGTAAGCTATGTTCTACCGTTTATTTTAATTATATTAAGGTGTATTTATAGGGCTGTGTTTAGAGATAAATCAGGTCCGATTCAGTTGCAATTCAACAGTACAAACTGCGTAATGTTGTTTGCTTACATGTAATAACCTTGTGGATATGCTGGCTTCACACAACTGCACACATGCTCACACACAGTAGTATTCACTTGCTTTATCAAATACAATTGTATAGGAGACCGCACGGCTATTCACAGCGAATCCTCCCAAAAAACGAACATTTTCCACCTGTACACTTGAGCGATTTCGATTGACTGACTTTTATAATTAATAATATACTATATATATATATATATATATATATATATATATATATATATATATATATATATATATATATATATATATATATATATATAGGTTGATATATGGCAGATGTCAATTATGTTCTACCGTTTATTTTAATTATATTAAATTGTATTTACAGGGCTGTGTTTAGAGATAAATCAGGTCTGATTCAGTTGCAATTCAACAGTACCCACTTGAAGAGAAAAAAAAAAACCTGCGTAATGTTATTTGCTTACTTGAAAATATCCTCGTGGATATGCTGGCTTCACACAACTGCACACATGCTCACACACAGTAGTATTCACTTGCTCTATCAAATACAATTGTATAGGAGACCGCACGGCTATTCACAGCGAATCCTCCCAAAAAATGAACATTTTACTATAAATATTCTCTAAAACACTGTGTAATTATTTAATCGCTGTTTAGCAGCTCAACATAAACCGCAGATGAAAACATTTCACGTCCACATTTTCCACCTGTACGCTTGCGCGATTTCGATTGACTGACTTTTATAATTAATAATATAGGTCATTTTAACTAACAAAGTATCCACAAAACTCTTCAGAATCGCTTGCTCTATGAAATACAATTGTAACGGCTTTGTTGTGGCTTGAACAGAATTGCAAAGTTTGCAAGTTTGAAGTTACTTTTGTTATTTTAGAAAACTGGTGTGTTTATATGAGCACTATAGGTAATGCAAGTAGTGTAATGTGTAATACATAAATAGGTTTATATAGTATGGTTAAGTTCTGCTAAAGGTCAAATTTAAAGCTGGCTGTAAAACTTCTCATCATTTCTTGTTGACTGCAGATAGTTGTTATATAACATGCAGAGTTCTGATTGAAGCCAAAATGAGCATAAATGATCTAAGTATGATTATTTGTTATGTTTGTTCAAGGCAAGTTGCTACAGTACAAAACATGGCTGCTGTGGGCCAATGACATTTCAGTATTGGTCATCTAACCAGTGATTCCCATATTTTTGCCAAAATTGACAGTCAGCTGTATCCAAAATGATTTGTGATGATATCTATAACAACCAATGTGCTTAAATTTCACACTAACTGCTTGGAAGCCGTAAAGTTGCTTGCAACTCTAGTTATTATTATTAGCAGATGGACTGGAACACATCTACAGAAGTTTACTGTCTATGCCTGATGTGTTTTTAATATCAATTCTAACCATGTCTCCTCTACTGTATTCTTTCAATCAGAGATCTGCATGCATAGAAATAAAGGAAAGTAAGAAGATCTTTACTGAGCTGATCCGATCCATTGAGAAGATCCACACTGAGTTTATTGAGCTGATTGGAGCTAACGAGAAGGCTTCAGTGAATCAGGCTGAAGGACGCATGAAGAAACTGGAGCAGGAGATTGCTGAGCTAAGGAGGAGAAATGCTGAGCTGAAACAGCTTTCAGAGACAGAGGATCACATCCATTTTCTACAGGTAACATCACTGCTTGTTAGAAAATCTCAAGTCCATAACTGGGACGGTTTCAGACAGACCTCTCCAATTGAATGAATCCTTGCTTTTCCCCAGGAATGTTTTGGACCCCATTCTGTTTCACTGAAAACTCATTTTCTCCACTTTCCTGTTGTAGAATTTCCAGTCTATTTGTGCCACTCCTGAAGCTGGAGACTTACCCAGCGTTACTGTCAATACAGACATCTTTTTTGGGGCTGTGAGGAAAGCTGTATCTGAAGTTAAATACCATATTGAGGACTTCTGCAAGGGGGAATTAGTCAAAATAAACGCAAGAGGTTGGTGTGAAATAGATTACTTTGGTAGAGATTTCTCAAATAGACCACGGCTTGAGGAGGCTTTATAAAGACCTCTTGCAGACTTTTGGCTATATGAATATTGCAGATGTTTTATTTCAAATGATTTCCCCAGGTTGAAACGCCCCACCTCATTTACAGTTACATCTCGAGTGATGAGAGCAGGAAGGAAGAGAGTTTTTAAAGACATTACATGAGAAAACAACACAATAACATTCAAACACAGACAGAGGAATTCAAACATTAAACAACACATTAATTCCATATAGGATGCTAACTTATAGTCGTGCACTTTCTTATCAATGTTTTATATGAGTTGGAGGTCATGGTCATGTTTGTATTCCAAATCCTCTACAGTAAAGTCTTTGGTTTAAAAATGTTTTCTGTATTTTATTTAACAAATGAAACAGCAGTTTATACCCTGGGGTCTAGCAGCAGTGACAGACGTTTAAAAGGTAAGGCTTTTCTTCCAGATTTTATCTACAGAGACATTCTCCCTTTTTGGAAGCACCTAACACCTCAGTAAAAGAGTGGCTGGAGATGTATTAGATTAGTTCTTGTGTGAAATATTCCTGATCAGGGTGGAGTTATCTGGGTCCTTTGCTACACTGATAAACTGAACAGATGCACTTTGTGTTTAAAGATTAAGAGCATGGCAGATTGCTGTTTGGAGTCTTGTGTGTGTTGTGTATTAATCCACATGTTTCAATTCTATTTCTCTCTCTTTTTTTCTATCCAGTGAATGAAGTTGCAGTTTACAGTCTGCAGGCTCCAGAGCCAAGGAACAGAGCTGAGTTTTTAAAATGTCTGTTTTCACTGAATTATTATTACTTATCAGTAATTAAACCCATTAATCTACACTCTCTCCAACAAGTATTGCTTCAGATGAATACATAAACAATGACTGAGGGGCATTTGTTGCCTGTTTTTCCACTCAGACCTTTCTCTCTCAAAATATATTGGTATCCCTGAATAGATAACACCGAGTAACATTTTTTTTTGTTCCTGGGTAGTAAGTGTTATTTCCTAATTGCTTATGCCTCAAAAGTATAGAAAATGGCTATTATTCCCCACAAACTTTGCTTTTGTGACCAGGACAGTGATAAGCTGAATGCAACGGCACTTGGCGTGTTTAATAAATCAAATAAACAAAACAAAAGATTTAAACAAAACATCAAAACAGAAAACAAAAAGGCGCGATGGCCAAACAAATAGAAACAAGTATATTTTTAAATATAGCAATTTTTTTTTATATTCTCCTCGCTCTCTCTCCGCTCTCCTGTACTCTCTACACTCAAAACCCAATATATCCACAGAAAGGCCTTAAATAGCTGCTTCCAATTATATAATGTTGTGACAGGGTCTTACGTCACGTGCGTGGATAGCCGCTGTTTAGCAATACAGAAAAGAAAGTAAAGGTGGTCATGTGATGTTACCAGCCATGGTAACGCACAGAGGACACATACAGCAAGCTTTACAAAAGGCAAAAATAAAACACAGTACAAAAACTACAAATAAAAAGTGCCCCAGAGGGCGAGCGCTAGCCTTAAAACGAGGCGTCCCGCTCCAGGAACCGGCTACACTACGTAACCCTCGCTATACATCACATGGGATCACAATCCCCTAACTAACCTACTCATGAGCCGGTATTCATACAACGACTCGTACTGCTTCATACGGCTTTGGCTGGGCATTGCCTTCACAAGCACCGCCTGCAGTCTCAGGGTTGCGTAGCGGTCGTTCCTGCAGCGTGGACTCTCTCCTCCCGAGTATACGCCGCTCCCCTCTGGCATGGCATTACAGTCGCCTCGAACCATCTCCCACGGATGCTTTTGAACTGACGGACTCTTGGTCGAGACCCGCCCACCTGCTGATTGAGGTCCAGCACAGCCAATCACTTGATGCCCTTCCCCTCAACCAAGCCTAGCAGGCAGCAAGTCTCAATCGAGCGCCCGTCTGTAAACAATAATGTACTTAAACAAATCAACTCCAAAACGACATACAATAAACCCATCTCCCCATACAAACCATACCAACACTAAATACACACATGCAGGGCAATCGCCCTGCTACAAATTTATTTTGTTGTGGAATGTATAATTGTTTTATATAAGCTGTGCACCCCAAATAAATCATAACAAAATTTATAATAATAAATCATATTTTTTAAAAACTGCCAATTTCGACACCTTTCTAAGTTAGTTATAGAAAAAAAAAATACTGGTATTTTATGGTAGTCCACACTAAGTAAAATATCACAAAGTACATTGCCAAATCGTATGTAACAACTTTTAACATTAAAATATATGAATAAATACAAGTACAAAATGCAGTTGTTTTTATTAAATTATTCAATAATTTTGCGTTCTTACAAGAAAAATGATATTATATACAAACGCTATAGAATTCAATATAACCACGAATATCAAACAAAACAAAACAAAAAAGTCTAAAGAAAAACAAACCATAACAACAACAAAAAGGATGAACTACAAATACAAACAATGCATTTCATTTTGGCACATAAACATCATGTAAAAAAATCTATAGAAAAAACTAACTTTATGGCGATCATAAAGCAGTAATTGTAAAGATAATGGGGTGATGCAATAAATGTGGCCACCACTGTAAGCAAGAAAACAAACAAACATATAAATAAATAAATAAACAAACAAATAAAAGTGATATAGTGTGGTGTATTCTTCCACTTCAAAATACGCGTTTTCTGTATATGCATTTTTACCATATCATCAAAATTGAGTTTTTTTGTTCCTATTGCCTAGGCTCAGAAAGACTGATTTGATTGACCCATGGCTTATTAGGGCCGTGAGAATCCCAGAAAAAAGTATTTAAAACCACAAATTATAGCAGTCCGGCACTTAGGGGTTAAACTTTCTAAATATAAAATTGCAGGGAGCAAAGAGGAGGCAGAATGGAGGTGGCAGCTTTGGGGAGGAGGCAGAGAGCAGGGAGCAGGGAGGAGACAGCAAGGAGGAAATAGCATGGAGGAGGGAGGAGGGAGCAGGGAGGAAACAGCAGAGAGTAGACAGCATGGAGGAGAGCATGGAGAAGGAGGGAGCACAGAGAAACAGCAGCGAGGAGACAGCAGGGAGGAGGAAGCAGGGAGGATGGAGCAGGGAGGAGGGAGCATTGAGCAGTGAGGGGGGAGCAGGGAAGAAACAGCTGGGAGGAGGGACCATAGAAGTGAGAGGAGGTAGCAGGGAGGAGGGAGCATGGAGTCACGAGTAAGGAGGAGGGAGCAGGGAGGAAATAGCAGGGAGGAGACAGCAGGAAGGAGACAGCAGGGAGGAGGAGAGCATGGATGAGGGAGTATGGAGCAGGGAGTATGGAGCAGGGAGCAAGGAGGAAGCAGCAGGGAGGAGACAGCAGGAGGAGGGAGGAGGGAGGAGGGAGCAGGAAGGAAACAAGGGATGAAGCAGCAAGGAGGAGTGCACATGGAGGAGGGAGCAGGGAGGAGGGAGCATTGAGCCAAGAGGAGGAAGCAGGGAAGAGGGAGCATGGAGATAGGAGGAGGGAGCAGGGAGGAAATGGCATGGAGGAGGGAGTGGGAAGTAGACCGCAGGGAGGATGGAGCAGGGAGGATGGAGGAGGCAGCAGGGAGAAGGGAGCAGGTAGGAGGGAGCAGGGAAGAGAGAGCAGTGAAAAGAGTGCATGGAGGAGGGAGCATAGAAGAGAGAGGAGGGAGCAGGGATGAGGGAGCAGGGAGGAGAGCACAGGGAGGAGGAAGCTGGGAGGAGGGAGGAGGGAGCAGGGAACATAGAGTGAGAAGGATGAGGGAACAGTGAGCATGGAGGAGGGAGCATGGAGGAGGGACCATGGAGGAGGGAGCTGGGAGGAGGGAGGTTCTGTACCATTCAATCCTAGTGGAGATTATTTTCTCAGTGCTTTGACTTTTCTAACCGTCTCTCCTCTATCTGTCATCTTCTCTTCAATCAGATTCCTGTCAGCTCACACTGGACCCCAACACAGCGCATAGAAAGCTCTGTCTGTCTGAAGAGAACAGAAAGGTGACATGGAGGAGAGAGACCCAGCCATATCCTGATCATGCAGATAGATTTGTCTGCCTGCCACAAGTGCTTTGCAGAGAGGGTTTATGTAGGACTCGCTGTTACTGGGAGATTGAGAGGAGTGGGACATTAGCTGAAATAGGAGTGACATATAAAGGAATTAGCAGGAAAGGAGGGGATGTTTCCTGTCTCCTTGGATACAATGACAAGTCCTGGAGTTTGGACTGCTCTTGTTCCAGTTACACTGCCTGGCACAATAACAATCACACTGCAATAACTGCCCCCTGCTCCCCCAGAATAGGAGTGTATCTGGACTTTAATGCTGGCACTCTGTCATTTTATGGCGTCTCTGACACAATGACCCTCCTGCACAGATTCCAAACCACATTCACTGAACCGCTCTATCCTGGATTATTTGTTTTTTCTGATTCTTCTGTAACAATCTGCCAGCTGAACTAGAAAACCTTTGTATTGAACTCCCTGTCTGTCCTCTCCACTCCTTTGTATGAAAGTTTAATGTGACATGTGCTCAATGTGACATTGTCCATGTGGATTCATTGCGTAAAATCAAGCAGTCAATATGGAAGATCAATAGTGTGTTTATCTCCCCAATCCCTATTTCTGTATCACTTTTTAGTCTCTCCCATTTCTTTCTTTCTTTCTTTATTTCTTTCATTCTTTTCATGTTATATGTTAGGGTTGTACACACTACTGGACAATAGGGTGTCGGGCAGAGTCCGCAATGTGTTGAAATTGTTTTGAAGGTCCATTCCTCAATGCCTATCAGCCTATACTTGAAGCTTGGTTATTCAGACTTTGAAAGGATTAGATACAAGGCAGGTTATGAGCCTGATACAATGTAACCAATAAGGTCATGCATGCAATTGAAGTTGTATGTTAAGGAAACAGAGGGGAAAGGTTATAACTGTCAATTAGTTCAGGACATGCATATAGTCTAAAGTTGGTTTTTAGCTGGTATATCAGGAGAAAGTACATGAGCATCTGGGAACTACTTGGGGATTCTGATCCAGAGGACAAGACTTCCAGCCCTGCCTTGCAAAAGAGTTCCTTCAGATGAGACACAAAACAAACAAGCTCATATTGGAAGTGACTCTGCAGCAGCAACAGCAGCAGTTGTTGATGATGCAGAGTTCACCCCTTAGTCTCTGGAGGTCACTTTGGATAAGAACGTCTGCTGAATAATAATAATAATAATAATAATAATAATAATAATAATAATAAATACAAGGCTATTTCTATTACTATATAGCTACTATAATCTGCATAAGAATATATTTGTTAGAATTGTTTGCTGTTCTATCACTTTGCAATAATGGAATGAGTGCTATTAAATAAACTGTCTAATTTGCTATACTGAAATCAATACTTGTCATTGCCTTTACTCTTCACTATTAAATCCTATAGGCTCAGGATTAAGGTATAAATACCACAGTTCCCTAAGTACTCATTAGAAAAGTTGTATTTTGTTGCTGTCTGTGTTTGCCATAATGACCACTGTGGCAGGTAGAACAGAACGCAGCACAGAAATAGGGGGCGGGGCTAAGCCTTGTTCACGAATGTGTTCATTTAAATGGGTGTTTGTATTTTGTGTTATGATTTGAAGGGTATTCAGTGTTTAGTTAAAAACACAATGTATTGTATGATTTAAAATGTTTTGTTTAAGTTTTGTTAAACGGGTATGCTATTGTATGGTTTGAATGGTTGATTTTTCTTTGTTATTGCTTGGTTTGGATAAGACTAAAGCGAGGCTTGTGTCACGGTTCTACTGGATGGGGCTGGATGGTGACAGCAAGTGTTTTTGTGAACGTTGTGTGGAGTGTTAGAAGGCCAGTCCTAGAGCCGTCCCACGAGCCCCACTGGTGCAGTTGCCCCTAGTGGAAGCTCCGTTTGAGCGTATTGGAATGGATTTGGTTGGGCCGCTGGAGAGGAGTGTGGCAGGATACACACACCTATTGGTCATTCTGGATTACTCCACGCGTTATCCTGAGGCCATTCCCCTTCGCTCCTCCTCAGCCAAATCTGTTGCCAACGAGCTTGTGAAGGTCTTTTCCTGGAGAACAACCACCAAGTAAAGGTGTTAAAACCAAGCCTCACCCAAGACAAGAGTCTTAACCCTTTCCAGCCGACACTCTCTAATTTCATAGAAAAATTCATGATGATAAAAAAGTCATTTCTCAGCCGTACACCAGCTATCTTGTTTTTTTTTTGTGTTTGGGTCATTGCCATGACCACGGGCCGTGTCATTATACCATTGGTTTAGGGCTAGGATGGGTGTGGCATATATTATTTTGAGTTGCCAGTGCCATTACGACTGAGTGGACAGTGGACTCGAAGTTCTTTATCTACAATTCTACAGTTCAAGGACTGATAATCAACACATAATCTAAAAGGTAAATACTTAAAATAATTAGTCGTATGTTTTTTTTACTTATTTTGTTTTTAAAACTTTATGTTTCTTGGGTTTAAAAAAAATGCTGCGTCATGTCGGTCTCTGTGTGTCTTTGCTTGCTTGCTTGCTTGCTAGGCAGAGCTAACTATGTAAGATCCAAACAAGAGTAACTACTGTACTAGCATATAACAAAAATAAAATAAAAAAAATATTTAAGTTAGTTTCACTTCTGTTCGTGTTCATTTTAGTTTCTTTTCCCCCTTTTTTAAGTTGTTTCTCCTCAGGAGAAACTAGACATACTGTGTGTGATGTGAAACTACATCAGCAGTATATGTTGATTCTTTCGATATGTTTTGTTGTTTGTTGTTTTTTTTTATTTTTAGGACATATCATTTTTAGCTGTAACTTTAGTCAATATTATCATTATGTAGCTGTTTTAATTTATTTTAACTTTCGGTAATTACTTCATATTTTATTAGAAGAGAGAGAGGGATGATTTAGCAGTAAGTTAGTTATAATTTAGCCATGTATTTTATCATGATTTACTTTATTTGTGTATTATTTAGCCATGAGTATTTTATTTTGTTTGTGCAAAGAACAGTGAGGCATTATTTAGTTGTAGTTATTAATCATCCATGTATTTTATTATTAGTTTACTTTTGTTATTTTATTGTCAGTTTAATTTTTCTGTTTGTAAAAAAAAGATGGAGAATTGTTTATTATTATTAATTGGTATTTTAATGTTTTGTGTAGGTGTGTGTAAGCTAGAAAATGGATGGAGACAAGCAGTTCTAGCATCTGTTTCAGTCTCTGAAGAGGAGGAGGGCCCTGACTGAGTCTTGATTTATTATTTATTGTAGTTTTGAAAATAAGCATCTTAATTTTGTCTAAGTTTATTTTACCTTGTGTGTTGTTTCTTCATTTTTAAACTTAAAATATAATTGTATCTCTAACAGGGTAATAATGCCATTTCACAGGTTGATTTTATTTCTTTCTAAAATTCCATACATTATAAAACCATATCTAGCTCTGCAACTGTTCAAGATATTTCAATTCAGACTTCAGATTTGAAATCTTTGAGAAATTGTGAAGCAACAATAACCTCTAAGTTTTTTTTTTTATATGTACCTTAGAAAGAGGTTGAAATTGGCAGTTTTTAAAATGTTTTTATTAATATTTCATATTTGCCATTTCCAGGGTTGATGTTTGTAAAATATGTGGTATTATACAACCTTATCTAGCTCTGAAACTGTACAATATAATTAAATTCTGATTTCAGATTTGAAATCCTTGGGAAATTGTGCAGCTACCATATACTCCATATACATCTATTTTTTATGGAGTACTTGAAAAAGGTTGAAATTGGTAATTTTTAAAAATATTTGTACTTTTTTTTTCAAAGAAAAATTATGATTAGTAGCTCATATGGAAAGAAAAAAAATCACCCCACAACAAAATAAACCACATTACTGAAAATATCTACTAAATGCCTTTCTATAGGTGTATTGGGTTTTAATTTCTGATTTACGGTTTAAGAGCTACAAGCAATTAAACACAAGGTGTTCATATTCAAAACCAAATATGGATATTTTCCGTATTCAGCATAGGGTTAAACAGTAGCACAGGCACACAGAGACACACAGACACACCCACAGACACACAGAGACACAGGGACACACAGACACAAATGCACACACAGTACAGGAAGCACGCGTTGCTGTGTTCTCTTATATTTCAGATATAGTGGCTCCGTCATGCATTCCTAATACGAGCAGGCTATGAATGGAAAATACCTATTATTATTATTATTATTAATGAATTAAAAAATAAAATAATAAACTTCAAAATAAAATAAATTTAATGTTTGTTTTTTTTTAAACAAAACAGAAAATGACCATGTACATCATTTACATTGATAAAGAATGTATTGATAAAGAATATTAAACTGCCGTGTACATAGTATTTCTTTATCTTTACAGCCTACCTAAAAGACAGCTATTTTTTAAGTTCTACAATTATTTACTGCTTCGGACACAAATTACATGGAATGGTAACAAATGTTTCAACAGTCTTCTATAGTGTTACAATATGACAAATGCAGAAACATTCGCTATCTCACCCAAAGCCGGCTTCTCTGCGCTCATTCTTTGCTATAAACATGTCCATAGTTTTGTAGCATTCACGGTGTTAGTTCTGTCTTTGTGTATGCTTATCAAAGCCACTGCTTTTGAAGCTGTGTGAATGTGTGGGTTGCCATGGGTAGTGATAGGGTGATGAAGGTGCTCCAAACAAGGACAAACACAGAGTTCACAGTTCAATTTCTTTCTTTCAATATCCTTATGGTCTCCTTGACCGGGTTTAAATGATAAAGCTGGCTCTACCCAACAATGTGTATTGCCAGCGCCACAACAAGGGGTTGCAGTCCCCAAATAATAATCACAAAACACAGACACAACACGAACACAGACACGTCTCCAGACAGTGAGTGCTCTCAATGCAGGTGCGGTGCTGGAAACAGTGGTGCCGGTTAAGTGCAGGTGCGGTGAAGTCTGGGTGAATCCCTGGCCCCAGGCTGCATCTTACAGATTTGTGCTTAATTAGTTTGGCATTGACTCGTTTCCTGCCATCAACCACAACAAAGGAACCGATTACGGCATCACGTCCCCCTAAAGTACCCTCAGCCCCGCCCCCTCCGATAGCTAGTTCAATCACATCTCCTCCAATTCATGAATGAAACTTTGCTTACTGTACTAGGGCAGGGAATCCTGGTACCATGACGCCATCCCTTTCCTGAATGGCCGGCTTCCGGCCCCCGGAATGAACTGCCGAAACATTCAGTATGGGGTACGCAATTCCTGCTGTACAGGTCAAGAGGGAGATTGTTGATTCAGATTCATTCGCTCTCTGTCACAGATGACCATTCGCAAGCTGACGAAATAATAAACAGCCAGGCTTGCGTGAAGGTTTCACTTATGCAATTTTTTAAAAATTTTGTATTGATCTGTTTAACCATCTTGTTAAACCTGGTCTTTTTCATTTTAGGTATATACACGGTTCTTTGCCCCTATTAAAAGCACAGAGCCAACACAGGAATGGAGTTTTTATACGTGCTGACGCGCTATTTTTAATAAACACAAAAACAAAATAAAACACAAAATAAACACCTAACTCTTAAATGAGCACTAACTAAACACACTGGAACCTCACTATATAGCAGGACGGCTAAGCTGTTTACCTGCTAAACACAAAAACACACTCTCTTCTTTAAACTTACTTTGACTTGTTCATGACTGCTTGGAAGCAGACCACCCATTTCTGCCTCCTTCTCCTCAGCAGCCCTGAGCAGACTGACTGCTTCCCTTTTATACCCTGCACCTGGTCCTAATTTACAATTACTATCCACGTGCAGGGGATAATTAACAATCAAACAATTAACAAGGGGGGAAAGACAAGGGGGGGGAAATGTAATATAGCGGGATGTGAGAGACGGCAGGGAGGGGGTTAAAACCTCCCTGCAAGAAAAAAACATGTGGGAATGCACCTTTTGGTTAATTGTTTGATTTGTATTGCTTTATTGTTTTATTTAATTTGCTAATTAATTTGCTTATTGTTTAGTTTAATTGTTTGATTATTAATTATCATCCGCACCTGTGCTATTAAGGAATTAGACTCAGGTGCGGGGGTTTAAAAGGAGAGCAGGCAGTCTGCTCGGGGCTGCTGAATGGAAGGAGGCAGAGAGGTGCGCTGTCTCCGAGTAGCCATTGAAGAGAGAAGAGTAAGTGCGGTGCTAAACCTGGGTTTTGTGAAGACGGGAAAACAGCTTAGCTGTCCCGTGTTAGGAAGGGTTCCTGAAAGTTGAGTTAGCGCTCCAAGAGGAGCTAGGTGTTTGTTTTGCTTTGTATTTGTTTTGTTTGTGTTTATTAAAAAAATAGCGCAGACGCGCTTGAAAAATCCACTTCTGTGTGCTGGGTCGTATTTTTAAAGGGGCAACGAACCCGAGCGAGTGCGAGTCTTTTACAATATATATATATATACATACTCACAGACCCTTGGAATTCAGCTTTCATCTGAGACAGACAATCCGAGAAAAACAAGCTAATGGAGTACATTATTGTTGGATAATACAGTCACAGGACAAAACACAGTGTAAACAACACTCCTGAATGATTTGAGTTATTTATTGTTATATTATTTAATGTTTAAAACACATTGTTATATTTCTAATGATATAATAACAGTTCAAGTTTACTTCCCACCCCCCACCTCCCCTGTTTCATTCCTGTGGTCATCCACCAATCTATATTCATTTAAAAAACTCCTGAATGTTGATACGAAGAAAACAGAGGAACCAGTGAACTTGTGGAGAACAGAAGCTAGACACAATCAACCACTTGGTGTTATTGATTTATTTGTAATCAATAAATACTCAGGACATACTGAACATTTTCTGCTGAAAAACTGTTCAGTTGTGTGTGTTTACAATTACAAAAACACTACCTGACAGAGATTAACCCTTTGTGGTCAGACATTGCAATTATTCCTATCCGGTCCAAAAACGGGTTTCTAGTCGTTTTTTCTCCGGAAAAAGCCGAAAAAGCCATTCAATGGCCGAGTGGAAGCGACAAGAGCCGAGACAAGCCGAAAAAAGGGCGTATCTCATGAATAGTCATACTTGCCCCTGGCATCAGATAACGGCTGCCATAAGGAAACAAGCTGGCTACTACTGCATCAGCGCTCAGAGAATAGCACGGACATTTGCAGAGCTTTTTTGAGATGTTATAGTAATAAAATAATGACTTGGATTGCATTATTGAGGTGTTTGGTGATAAAACAAGTGATCCGGAGATGATTGATCGGTATGTACGACTATTATTATTATTATTTATTTCTTAGCATATGTGAAAGCTATAGCGAATGAAAGGGTGGGGCGGGGCTGGAGATGCCTAGTGAGTGCTTTGTTGATATGCAGGGCCTTTTAAACCCATTTGACTGTGGAAAAAAATACTTTTAAACAGCACATCTAAAATTAACTGCTCGTGTGAAAATAAATTGGACCTGACTCACCTGACACGCACTTAATAAATGGACTGCAATGGGGTTAAACAGTAAAAATGAGGCTGTTTCAGTCCCAAGTGTAAAAACAAATAATTGTGACCCGGGACAGCAAAATCAGTCGGAAGTCGCATATGTAGATCTTACACAGCGGCCAGATTACTGAGTGAAGTCATGAATTATCGAGTTTGAGTTTTACACGTTTTTGTGTACTTAACAGTCCAAACTATCGTTTTATCAAGTTTATTTTGTGAAATAATGTCTCTATTATACTGTAAATAGACAGTTTGGTAACAACAGCGACCTATAGATTGTCAAAAGTAGCTGAAACAAAGACTAATATCTGTACAATTCACAGAATCACAGCAACAGCGTCCTTCCACGCATACACATCATCCGGGTATCTTTTGAAAGCTGTAGTTTCCCTCTTTCCCGCTATGTAGGTCATTAATAGACTGACATCTTATTTAGCAAATGAAAACGGTTTTAAGAAGTGGTTGTAGTGTAAACAGTTCTGCTTTTTGCTATGCGTGACGTCATTTGGCTTCTTGTAGTATCCACCGATTGGCTGAATGCCTCCATGCGCTTTGACTTCTGGGACAGCGGCATTGCTGTGGTTGTGAACACAGAGAACTTGTGATATTAAACCCCGGCAAAAAATAAATAAATAAAAAATAAAAAAATATAAAAAATCACAGGCAAATTATGTCTTTAACAAAAGAACAGGATGTTGCAAATTCTCTTAACATTTTACGATCCAGCAACATGGAATCTGCTGCGACTGACAGACAGTGGATGCAGCTGGTTTCGAAATATTTTTGTGATGGTGCGTGTTCGTCTGAGTCTGACAGTGAGAGTGGCGATGTAGATGACCCTGATAATGTTGACAGCATAAGCGAAAGTGATCGTTTCAGTGCTGATAGGATGACAACGCGACTGTCATTGATGAAGTAGCTGTGGTGATGGAGAATCATGTCGCTGACATTGTTATTGATAACAATACTCGAACCGAGTTGCAAAAAATACATAATTACAGCTGTGTAAATAAGTCGTCTAAATACAGCTTCAAACTGAATGACGGGAAACCCTGTGTTAAGGTATTTTCTGATGAATATATACTTGACCTGAGGACATCAATGGGTTATTTGCCAGACTACTAGAAGGATCTGATTGTGATTCTCTTAGGAAAAATCAGTGCCACTATCAGCAATGACAAGCTAACTACAAACTCAAAAAGAAAAGAACAGATGCCTAGAAAACACCAAAGAACAACCTACTACATACAGGGCCATCGAATTTGCAGAGAAGCGTTTAAGTTTCTTCACTGGTAAGCACTTTGCCATTGAAAACTTTCTGAAAAAAATTCTGAATTTAAATTACTATGAAAATGATTTGTATTAATCTTTTTCAGCATCAGCCAGGATAAGCTGACAGCACTGCTGAAGCATTACAAACAATTTGGTTTGGTACCTCGGTACAAGAAGTCAGGAGGCAGGCAAGCAACAGATGTCAGGCTGCTTACGCATGCTGCAATAATTAATTTGCCTAATCAGAGCTTTTTAATGATTTTTAACTCTTAAATGGCTGGTTTCACATACCGATTAGCTCTAATCCTGGACTAGCTAATGTTAACTGAGGTAAGGTAGTCCAAGATATGTATTTCAGAATATGCAAATACCAAGTGAAATTTAAATAGTAAATGTAAATGTAAATAGTTCCGCACTTTTAATTTAAAAGCATTTACATTTTTGTTTAAAAAACAAAATGCTATGAATTGTAAAAAAAATGAATTTTTCTATGTTTCAATAAATGAAAAATAAATATTGGTATCATATAATTTCTTTGTCATATTTTGCAGAAAGGTATGAGGAGTTATTGGTGAACATTTGATGTATGTGTCAGAATTCTAACATAATGGTTGCTAAGGAAAATAGCTGGAAAGTAGGTGTCCCATGTTTCAACTTAATTTTCTCAAAATGGCTTCTTCTGACTTTGCTGATTTCAAAATGTTATATCTCGGGCCCCGTTTGAGATATATCAATAAGTTTGGTATTATTTTAAAGCTTATTATATGCCCAATCCATTGCCACAATAAAACAGTTTTTGAAATGTTTGACCAAGTGACTGATTTCGCTGTCCTGGGTCACAATTCATCTCGTTTCACTCTGCAGGTGGTGCCATTTTACCCCTAACTTTCATACAAAGTTGTGTCAGATTGAACATTCCCTTCACCCGAGGAGCTGAGAGGACAGACAGGGAGTTCAATACAAAGGTTTTCTTATAACACAAAACAGTCTAGTTCAGCTGGCAGATTGTTACAGGGGAATTATAACTAAGCCAAAACCCAGGATAGAGTGGCTCAGTGAATGTGGTTTGGAATCTGTGCAGGAGGGTCATTGTGTCAGAGACTCCATAAAATGACAGAGTGCCGGCATTAAAGTCCAGATACACTCCTATTATGGGGAAGCAGGGGGCAATTATTGCAGTTTGTTTGTTATTGTACCAGGCAGTATAACCAGAAGCAGAGCAGTCAAAACTCCAGGATGTGTCATTGCATCCAATAAGACTAGAATGGTTCCCTCCTTTCCTGCTGATTTCTCTATATGTGACTCCTATAGAAACCCCATTCCCACACCACTCAATCTCCCAGTAACAGCGAGTCCCAGACAAACCCTGTCTGCAAAGCACTTGGGGCCGGTCGTCAAATCTCTCTGGGTGATCCGGATATGGCTGGGTCTCTCTCCTCCGTATCACCTTTCTGTTCCCTTCAGACATACAGAGTTTTGTATATGCTGTGTTGGGGTCTAGTGTTAGCTGACATGAATCTGATTGAAGAAAAGAACATAAGAACATAAGAAGTACATTTTAAGTTTACAAACAAGAGGAGGCCATTTGGCCCATCTTGCTTCTTTGGTTGTTAGCAGCTTATTGGTCCCAGAATCTAATAAAGCAGCTTCTTGAAGGATCCCAGGGTGTCAGCTTCAACACCATTACTGGGGAGTTGGTTCCAGACCCTCACAATTCTCTGTGTAAAAAAGTGCCTCCTATTTTCTGTTCTGAATACCCCTTTATCTATTTTCCATTTGTGACCCCTAGTCCTTGTTTCTTTTTTCAGGGCGAAAAAGTCCCCTGGGTCGACATTGTCAGTACCTTTTAAAATTGTGAATGCTTGAATAAGATCACTGTGTAGTCTTCTTTGTTCAAGACTGAATAGATTCAATTAGCCTTTTAGCCTGTCTGCATACAACATGCCTTTTAAACACAGGATAATTCTTGTCGCTCTTCTTTGCACTCCTTCTAGAGCAGCAATATCCTTTTTGTAGCGAGGTGACCAGAACTGAACACAATATCCTAGTTGAGGTCTTACTAATGCATTGTAAAGTTTTAACATTACTTACCTTTTTATAGCTTCCCCACAGTCTAGATGAAGTAATTTCTGAGTCAACATAAACTCCTAGGTCTTTTACATATATTCCTTCTTCAATTTCAGTATCTCCCAAATGATATTTAAAATGCACATTTTTATTGCCTGTGTGCAGTATGTTACACTTTTCTCTATTAAATATCATTTGCCATGTGTCTGCCCAATTCTGAATGCTCTCTAGATAATTTTGAATGACCTTTGCTGCTGCAAAGGTGTTTGCCACTCCTATTTTTGTGTTGGTTGCATGCATTTCCTTGAATCCCTACTGCATTCAGAGGGCAGTTAGAGGAGAGACAATTAGAAAAGCCAAATCACTGAGAAAATCTTCACTAGGTTTGAATGTTACAGAACCAACAAAAATACAGATAAATACATATTACAGCAGATTATTTTATAATGGCTGTGTCTGACATAAGGCTACAACTTGAAAACAAAAGAAGCATTGAGATACAAAGGTACAGAAGGAAGTAATTATTTGGGTTAAGTTTGTGAATTAATTTTGCATCTGGTAATCAAATCACAAAGTAACAATGATATTCGTTGTAAAATAGTATACACTCCACTCCCTTCTTCCTCCTCCCTTATCTATGCTCCCTGCTCCCACTTCTATTCTCCCTCCACCCTGGTCTCTCCTCCCTGCTCCCTCTGCCATACCCAATGCTCCCTCCCCCTCCTCCCTGCTCCCTCCCCCATGCTCTCTCCTCCCTCCACCATGCTCACTGCTGCCTCCTCCTTCGTCCCTCCCCCCTGCTGTCTCCTCCCTCCTCCATGCTACAATTTGAAAACAGAAAAGAGCATTGAGAGTAATAGAATTATCTGTATTATTTTGGGTGAGTTTGTGTGAATTCATTTTGCAGCTGACAATGAATGCACAAAGCAATGGTGCTGTTCATTGTAAAATAATCTGAATGTATTTGTCTGTCCCAATACTTGTTGGAGAGGAGTGTAGATTAATGAGTTCACAATTACTAATAAATAATAATAATTGCTGCCCTCAAACTCCACCCCGCCCTGTTCTGCAGTGTTAGCTCTTCTCACAATGGAGTGACACATCTTTCAATCAAATGTTTCAGTGAAAACAGACTTACATTTTAAAAACTCAGCTCTGTTCCTTGGCTCTGGAGTCTGCAGACTGTAAATTGCAACTTCATTCACTGGATAGGAAAAAGAGAGGGAAATAGAATTGAAACATTTGGATTAATACACAACACACACAAGACTCCAAACAGCAATCTGCCATGCTCTTATTCGTTAAACACAAAGTGCATCTGTTCAGTTTATCAGTGTAGCAACGGACCCAGCTAACTCCACCCTCATCAGGAATCTTTCACACAAGGACTAATCTAATACATCTCCATCCACTCTTTCACTGAGGTGTTAGGTCCTTCCAAAAAGGGAGAATGTCTCTGGAGATAAAATACTTTACTGGAAGAAAAGCCTTACCTTTCAAACTTCTGTCACTGCTCCTAGACCCCAGGGTACAAATTGCTGTTTCATTCACTGAATAAAATACAGAAAACTGTTTTAAACCAAAGACTTTACTGTAGAGGATTTGGAATACAGACATGACCATGACCTCCAATTCCTATAAATCTTTGATAAGAAAGTGCAGGACTATAAGATAGCATCTTATATGGAATGAAGGGCAGCAGTGTGGAGTAGTGGTTAGGGCTCTGGACTCTTGACCAGAGGGTTGTGGGTTCAATCCCCAGTGGGGGACACTGCTGTTGTACCCTTGAGCAAGGTACTTTACCTAGATTGCTCCAGTAAAAACCCAACTGTATAAATGGGTAATTGTATGTAAAAATAATGTGATATCTGTATAATGTGAAATAATGTATAATGTGATATCTTGTAACAGTTGTAAGTCGCCCTGGATAAGGGCGTCTGCTAAGAAATAAATAATAATAATAATGAATGCGTTGTTTAATATTTGAATCCCTCTGTCTCTGTTTGAATGCTATTGTGTTGTTTTCTCATGTAATGTCTTTAGAAACTCTCTTCCTTCCTGCTCTCATCACTCAGGATGTCACTGTAAACAAGGTGGGTCGTTTCAACCTGGGTAAATCATTTGAAATAAAACATCTGCAATATTCATATAGCCAACAATCTGCAAGTCCTGTCCCTCCTCAAGTCATGTTCTATTTGAGAAATCTCTACCAAAGGAATTTGTTTCACACCAACCTGTTTTGGTTATTTTGACTAATTCCCACTTGCAGAAGTCCTCAATGTGGTCTTTAAGTTCAGATACCGCTTTTCTCACAGCCCCAAAAGAGATGTCTGTATTGACAATAACGCTGGGTAAGTCTCCAGCTTCAGGAGGGGCACAGAGAGACTGGAAATTCTACAACAGGAAAGTGGAGAAAATGAGTTTTCAGTGAAACAGAATGGGGTCCAAAACATTCCTGGGGAAAAGCAAGGATTCATTCAATTGGAGAGATCTGTCTGAAACCATCCCAGTTATGGACTTGAGATTTTCTAACAAGCAGTGATGTTACCTGTAGAAAATGGATGTGATCCTCTGTCTCTGAAAGCTGTTTCAGCTCAGTGTTTCTCCTCCTTAGCTCAGCAATCTCCTGCTTCAGTTTCTTCATGCGTCCTTCAGCCTGATTCACTGCAGCCTTCTCATTAGCTCCAATCAGCTCAATAACCTCAGTGTGGATCTTCTCAATGGATCGGATCAGCTCAGTAAAGATCTTCTCACTTTCCTTTATTTCTATGAATGCAGATCTCTGAGTGAAAGAACACAGTAGAGGAGACATGGTTAGAATTAAGATCAAAAACACATCAGGCACAGACAGTAAACTTTTGCAGATGTGTTCCAGGTGTTAATAATAATAATAATAATAATAATAATAATAATAATAATAATAATAATAATAATAATAACCCCTCTTGTCAATACCCACTTTCAGTGACTCCACAGCCTGTTTCAGCTCCTCAATTTCTTTCAGTCTCTCCTGGATTCTCTGTTGTATTTCTGTCTGTGTCTCTCCCAGCTGCTTCTGTGTAGAAACACAGTGATACAGTGACATTTCTGATGGGGCATTGAGTGGTATCCTGTCACACCCAACACAGGCCTGTTTAAGTATGCTATTGAACCTGACAGAATAATTTTAGTTCAAATATATTTTCTATTTTCTTGTCCCCTTACCTCTTTACAATTTTGCAATAATCCTTCCTGACTTGACTTGTATCTATCATTGATTCATTCTGAATACTTTAAACTGAGTGGCAGCGCATTCCTGCATTTATATTGGAGGATTGCACACACTTGTGAGAGTTAAAACGAGATTACAATTAGAAACAGAGGGTTGTTCTTGCTCGTGGGATTTAAAGCTATATTACAGTTCAATAGGGAGGATTCACATACTCATGGAATTTAAAACACAATTGGAAATTGTGAAGAAATGTAAAAAAAATGCCTAAATACACAAAACACCCAGAAGAATACGCCCGTGACCAGAAGGACTTCACTGTGGAAGAGAGCAAAGGAAAGAGGGTACTACTACGGTGGTGGATTCAGGACTTGCTTCAACGAGTAAGTCTGTTAGAAATGCAGCTGGAGGAAATGAGACAGCAACAGGAGATGACACACCCACAATTCATGGAAGTCTGCACCTCTAGCAGACTGAAAGCCACCAGGTAGATGGAAGAGAGTCGAAACAGCTGGGTTCAGATAGGCAGAAGCAGGGAAAAAAAGAAACTTCGTCAAACACAACCACCAGAAATCCAAACATCCAACAAATTTGAGCCACTTCAACATTTAGATGACCAAAACCAACATCAAGAGAATGAAAGAAACATCCAGGACCCTATAAACAGTGATGGCCAGGCAGCAAAAAGAAGGGAGGTCATGATTATTGGGGACTCCATATTGAGAAACACAGCAAGTTCAGTTCGCAGTTTGGACCCCCTTTCTACAACAGTGTGATGCCTTCCAGGAGCCTCTGTCACGCACATCACTGAGAACGTGGACAGACTCCTAGAACGAACAGGAGATGACCTGGTAGTAGTCGTCCACATCGGTACAAACAACATTGGAAGAGAGAGGCCAAGATCCCTGCAAAACAAATTCAGAGAGCTAGGAAGGAAATTAAAAGACAAGACCAAAACTGTGGTATTTTCTGGGATACTGTCGGCAACTTGCAAAGGACCATATGGACAGCTGGAAATACAAAATCAAAATGCATGGCTGAAATCATGGTGCACACAGGAAGGCTTCACCTTTCTTGAACATTGGAGCACATTCTACAACAAGGACTATCTATATAGGTGGGACGGACTGCACTTGAACAGAAAGGGAACCAATCTACTCGGAGAAAAGATCCTTGAGGAGGTCTAGAAGCATTTAAACTAGAAAGGAAAGGGGGTGAAAACAGAAGGGAAACCACATCAAAACAAGGGCAACAACCCAGGTAAGACAACTATTAAATTTATTTATCTTAATGCTAGAAGTCTCAGAAACAAAATGTTAGAACTTGAAGCTACTACATTAACAAGTAACTACGATATGATAGGTGTTACAGAAACTTGGTTGTCTGATAGTGATGGAGACGAATATAATATTAGTGGGTACACACTCTATAGGAAAGACAGGCAGGACAGAAGAGGTGGAGGGGTAGCGCTATACATAAGAAATAGTCTTGAAGCCCAGGTGTTAAATCAGGACAAAGAAAACAATGCAGAATCAATATGGGTCAGAATAATGGACACAAATTCAAAGGGTATAATAATAGGAGCATGCTATAGACCGCCAAATTCAGACGCTGAGCAAAATAATCTGTTATACAATGACATTCGAAATGTGTGTAGAAAAGGTGAAGCCATACTAATGGGGGATTTCAACTTCCCCTGTATAAAATGGGATAACCTGGTGGGGAGCACGATGGACGAAATTGAAATAGTGGAAATGACAAATTATTATTTATTTCTTATCAGACGCCCTTATCCAGGGCGACTTACAATTGTTACAAGATATCACATTATTTTTACATACAATTACCCATTTATACAGTTGGGTTTTTACTGGAGCAATTTAGGTAAAGTACCTTGCTCAAGGGTACAGCAGCAGTGTCCCATACCATGGATTGAACCCACAACCCTCCGGTCAAGAGTCCAGAGCCCTAACCACTACGCCACACTGCTGCCCCAACAAATGACTGCTTCCTAACGCAATTTGTCAAGGCACGGACTAGAGGGGAGGCATGCCTTGATATAGTCTCTTCAAATAACAAAGACAGAATAAAACAGAGGTCAGAGAGCCATTGGCAAACTCAGACCACAACATGGTCTCATTTGAAGTATTTTTTTAAAACCCAAAAAGTAATGACTAAAGCTAAGGTTCACAATTTTAGAAAAGCAAACTATGAAGGTATGAAACAGAGACTAACATAAGTAGATTGGAGTAAAATAGAGAAAACATCCAAAGAAAAAGGATGGCTGTTTTTTTAAAAATGCAGTACTAGGGGCACAAAACAATTACATCCCAAAAGTAGACAAATCTAAAACAAAATGGCCAAAATGGTTTAATAGATCAATTAAAAAAAATATTCAGCAAAAAAGGCACTTTCCTGAGCTTTTAAAAGGGACCAAAAACAAAGTACACAGAAAGAGTACTTGGAACTGCAAACGCAAGTCAAAAAGGAAGTTAGAAAGGCCAAAAGAAAGATAGAAATCAATATTGCTAAGGGTGCTAAAACCAATTCCAAAATGTTTTTGAAATATTATAACTGCAAGAGAACATTAAAAGAGGAGATTAAATGTCTAAGAGACACAAATGGCAAAATCATAGATGAAGAAAAAAAAATAGCAAATATATTAAATGATTACTTTTCACAGGTTTTTACAAAGGAGGACATGGACAACTTGCCCCACATGTCGACCTGTTCCTATCCAATTTTAAATAACTTTAGCATAAGAGAGGCAGAAGTGTTAAAGGGACTAGGAGCTCTTAAAATAAACAAATCCCCTGGGCCAGATGAGACCCTCCCAATAGTACTCAAAGAAATGAAAGTTATTTACAAACCACTAACCAAGATCATGCAACAGTCCCTTGACACAGGGGTTGTACCGACAGACTGGAAAATTTCAAATGTAATACTGATCCACAAAAAGGGAGACAAAACCGAACCAGGTAACTACAGACCAATAAGCCTGACTTCTATTATATATAAACTTATGGAAACTATAATAAGATCTAAAATGGAAAATTACCTATAGGGTAACAATATCCTGGGAGACAGTAAGCATGGTTTTAGGAAAGGGAGATCGTGTCTAACTAACCTGCTTGACTTTTTTGAGGATGCAACATTGACAATGGATAATTGCAAAGCATACGACATGGTTTATTTAGATTTCCAGAAAGCTTTTGACAAAGTCCTGCATAAAAGATTAATTCTCAAACTGAACACAGTAGGGATTCAAGGAAATGCATGCACATGAATTAGGGAGTGGTTAACATGTAGAAAACAGAAAGTACTGATTAGAGGAGAAACCTCAACATGGAACGAGGTAACCAGTGGTGTACCACAGGGATCAGTATTAGGTCCTCTGCTATTCCTAATCTACATTAATGATTTAGATTCTGGCATAGTTTAGGTATAGGACAGGTTTAGACAAGCAAGGGGAGCAGAAACTGCTGAATCAGTGTGAGAGGGTTGGACAGGAGAGAGTTGGAGGGGAGTTTCTACAGAAAGATAGCCAAGCAGACAGATCAAATGTTCTCTACATTTATGCATGCATAGACAGTTTGTTTGCTTGTTAATATTTGTGGCTGCCTGTTTTATCAGTTTATTACAGGTTCAGTCAGTCATGCGTTGGTCAGAGTCCATTGCAGAGATAATGGAGACGGTCACCATGGCAACCAGCACAGGGCCCCTCCTGTGGTGGAATGGCATCCAGCAGATGTTCCTGTTCCATGCTGCTAACATGGAGCCTCCCTCCCTGCTCTCAGTGTGTGTTTAAACAGGAGCAGTGAGTAATGTGGGAGGAGAGGATATGAACTCATGTTACCATTTAGAAAATATACATATTGAAATGAGTTTTCGAGCTGTGTTTTATTAGTTTTGTATTTCCATTTAAGGATAATAATCACTGTGACCTATTAGAATGTACAGTCATTATGAATAATAAAACATTCGCCATTCAAATATTCTAGCAGGACTTTGAGAGTGAATAGAGCAAGTGTTCATGGCATCAGAGCCTCATCTCTGCTTCTCTTATGTCATGAAAACTGATTCTCACTTAATTGAAAGAAGGCTTTGCACTCGAAACCCAGAAACAGAGAATATCACATGAAAAAAAAATGGCTTTTGAAACACATCAGAAATGCCGCTCCATTTCTGATTGATAGTTAGTCGTTATCTAGTGTTATAGAGACATCACATGTATTATTTCTATAGTAATAGAATATTATTGATATCATGATGAGACACGTTTGCCACAGCAGATAAAAAACAGAAATGAAATGGCAGCGAGCCAGCAAGGAGGGGTTAACTTGCAGAAGAAACTATTAATATTGCTTATGCCTTGGTAAAGTGATGTATACATCTATGCTCTAAAGAAAAGGTACCATAGATTTGAAAACGAGATTTAGGCTCAGATGTAGGGCTGTGCTGTGCGTTTTCGGATTTCAATTTGACCCTATTTCGATTTTAGATTCTTGTCATTTCTTTACATTTTCTTTAAAAATATGTAAGTATAATTTATTTTAAGAATAAGAACGATGTTGACAAAGTGCAACATGCTAGGCCAGCAGTGTGAAGTAGTGGTTAGGGCTCCGGACTCTTGACTGGAGGGTCGTGGGTTCAATCCCAGGTGGGGGACACTGTTGTGCTTTACCTCGATTGCTCCAGTAAAAACCCAACTGTATAAATGAATTGTATCTAAAAATAATGTGATATCTTGTAACAATTGTAAATTGCCCTGGATAAGGACGTCTGCTAATAAATAAAAAATAATAATAATCCTGTTTTAAACAGACCCAATTACTGTCTGTTTTTTTTTCTCATTCATGATGCTATTTGGGACAGAGAATGTTAAATTCTGACACAACTTTGTCTCCCTCCCAGAATTGTTCTGAAATGACGCCCCTGTTATCCAGTAATGAGTTGAGCTGTGGGTAAATCTGTTCCTTATCCAGTAATGAGTTGAGCTGTGTGTAAATCTGTTCCTTATCCCGTAATGAGTTGAGCTGTGTGTAAATCTGTTCCTTATCCAGTAATGAGCTGAGCTGTGTGTAAATCTGTTCCTTATCCAGTAATGAGCTGAGCTGTGTGTAAATCTGTTCCTTATCCAGTAATGAGCTGAGCTGTGTGTGAATCTGTTCCTTATCCAGTAATGAGTTGAGCTGTGTGTAAATCTGTTCCTTATCCAGTAATGAGTTGAGCTGTGTGTAAATCTGTTCCTTATCCAGTAATGAGTTGAGCTGTGTGTAAATCTGTTCCTTATCCAGTAATGAGTTGAGCTGTGTGTAAGTCTGTTCCTTATCCAGTAATGAGTTGAGCTGTGTGTGAATCTGTTCCTTATCCAGTAATGAGTTGAGCTGTGTGTAAATCTGTTCCTTATCCAGTAATGAGTTGAGCTGTGTGTAAATCTGTTCCTTATCCAGTAATGAGTTGAGCTGTGTGTAAATCTGTTCCTTATCCAGTAATGAGTTGAGCTGTGTGTAAATCTGTTCCTTATCCAGTAATGAGTTGAGCTGTGTGTAAATCTGTTCCTTATCCAGTAATGAGTTGAGCTGTGTGTAAATCTGTTCCTTATCCAGTAATGAGTTGAGCTGTGTTTAAGTCTGTTCCTTATCCAGTAATGAGTTGAGCTGTGTGTGAATCTGTTCCTTATCCAGTAATGAGTTGAGCTGTGTGTGAATCTGTTCCTTATCCAGTAATGAGTTGAGCTGTGTGTAAATCTGTTCCTTATCCAGTAATGAGTTGAGCTGTGTGTAAATCTGTTCCTTATCCAGTAATGAGTTGAGCTGTGTGTAAATCTGTTCCTTATCCAGTAATGAGTTGAGCTGTGTGTAAATCTGTTCCTTATCCAGTAATGAGTTGAGCTGTGTGTAAATCTGTTCCTTATCCAGTAATGAGTTGAGCTGTGTGTAAATCTGTTCCTTATCCAGTAATGAGTTGAGCTGTGTGTAAATCTGTTCCTTATCCAGTAATGAGTTGAGCTGTGTGTAAGTCTGTTCCTTATCCAGTAATGAGTTGAGCTGTGTGTAAGTCTGTTCCTTATCCAGTAATGAGTTGAGCTGTGTGTGAATCTGTTCCTTATCCAGTAATGAGTTGAGCTGTGTGTAAATCTGTTCCTTATCCAGTAATGAGTTGAGCTGTGTGTAAATCTGTTCCTTATACAGTAATGAGTTGAGCTGTGTGTAAATCTGTTCCTTATCCAGTAATGAGTTGAGCTGTGTGTAAATCTGTTCCTTATCCAGTAATGAGTTGAGCTGTGTGTAAATCTGTTCCTTATCCAGTAATGAGTTGAGCTGTGTGTAAATCTGTTCCTTATCCAGTAATGAGTTGAGCTGTGTGTAAATCTGTTCCTTATCCAGTAATGAGTTGAGCTGTGTGTGAATCTGTTCCTTATCCAGTAATGAGTTGAGCTGTGTGTAAATCTGTTCCTTATCCAGTAATGAGTTGAGCTGTGTGTGAATCTGTTCGTTATCCAGTAATGAGTTGAGCTGTGTGTAAATCTGTTCCTTATCCAGTAATGAGTTGAGCTGTGTGTAAATCTGTTCCTTATCCAGTAATGAGTTGAGCTGTGTGTAAATCTGTTCCTTATCCAGTAATGAGTTGAGCTGTGTGTAAATCTGTTCCTTATCCAGTAATGAGTTGAGCTGTGTGTAAATCTGTTCCTTATGCAGTAATGAGTTGAGCTGTGTGTAAATCTGCTCCTTATCCAGTAATGAGTTAAAAGAACTCACAAGCCTTGTTGGGATCTTATTGTTTTAAACACGACACTACATTTGAGTTCTGCATTTGGCTTACACAGCAAAAGACCCAGTTATTGTTCATTTATCAATCTGCCCCAATACTGGAGGGGAGCGTAGATTGATACAGACAGCAACACAGACAAGCAGACAGGTTGACGTTTTGCAAGTCTGTGCTTGTATGGAAAGCACCCTTATGTATTGTGATTGCTGGTTAGTGTTTATGGTGAAGTTTCTGCACTCTTACCTGTTGTATATTGTGTTATTGCTTATTTTGCAGGGCTGTCCTGATAAAGCCAACTAAGCTCATTTACGCTCCTTGTTTGAACTGGAGTGCCCAAGGTACAGTTCCTGTTTGTACGAGGTGAGGGTGCAGCAGCTGAGGAAAGAGGACTTTGAACTTTGTTTACTTTCTGACCACTGGAATTAGTCTCCGAATATCTTTCTATTTCCTTGTCATTCCTTATCCTCATGAAGCAAACCAAGCTAAATAAACACTATTGTTCCAAATGTTTCCAACGTGTGCTTTCATTGAACTGTTTCTCACTGATCTGTTCTGCAACCTGAATGCCTTTAAACGTGTCTGAACCAAGACATTCCAATCCTCTCATTACAGAACAACCTTCTCTTCTCTTTAGTGTTTCCAGCCTTGGCAGTACTTGGTTTGCTCTCCCCACTCACTGCCCTGCTGTGTTACAGGTAATAGGACCCCAGACCCCAGTGCAGGACTCAAGAGGGGTCCTGGTACAGGAAGAAACAAAGTGAAGGAGAGAGGTAACAAAGCACAGCTCTGTGGTACAATAACAAGGGGAAATAGTACCAGCATGTACTGGACCTGCTGTGCCAAATGGAAAGTTTACATTGCTCAATAAAATGATTCATATAATGAAATGAAAACTTTGAACACCTGTTGCAGCTGGAGAGTGTTTGTCAGCAATTCATCTGCAGCTTCAGAAAACCGTGCTGTCAAATCCCAGGCTGGGGTTACACATTGTTTATACATAGAATCTTAACAATAGATCTATGAAGAGATCTCTCCTGATCAGAACATTATTTTTGTTTTCCAGACTTGGTCGTACTTGGTTTCCTCTCCCAATTCAAGTGGGGACCCTATTACCTGTGACACAGGAAGGAAGTCAGTGGTGAGAGGAAACAAAGTAACATTCAGGACAGGATAAAAACTGGAAATACCAGCAGACCAGCCTATTTCATACAGTTCTTTGTAACTAAACTATACCAGCAGATCAGCCTATTTCATACAGGTCTTTGTAACTGAACAATACCAGCAGACCAGCCTATTTCATACAGGTCTTTGTAACTAAACAATACCAGCAGACCAGCCTGTTTCATACAGGTCTTTGTAACTAAACAATACCAGCAGACCAGCCTATTTCATACAGGTCTTTGTAACTAAACAATACCAGCAGACCAGCATATTTCATACAGGTCTATGTAACTAAACTATACCAGAAGACCACCCTATTTTATACAAGTCTTTATCAAGTGACTGCTGGGTCTGATGTACAGAGCGATTCAGCCTATTGTATCTTTCAAAGGTTTGCCTGCCAGTTGAAGGAGCCAATGATAGCAGGGTAATACTATTGAGAAGCTGCTCAAAGAACACTAATCCTCCCAGAAGCTGAGGGTGTGAAGTATAGAACAAATGAAATGTCCGCTCTGGATAGACAAACACCAGAAAGATAACAAAGTTACAAACTGAATGTAAGGAGGCAGTACAGTATTGTGGGATCAATTAAAAGCAGGTTTTTCACATCTTCAGCATGCCCAGCTGGCACAAGCCCATGAGGCTCTGTTCTCTTCAGAGCGCAAGCTCGGGTTCAAATGATTTCAGTGGGTTACCTACCGGGGAGCAGTGTGTTCATGAGCACTGAGATATACACCCCTTCCCTTTAGACCTCTCTCCCTCTCTCTTTCTCAAGCACTTAGCCTGGGTAGACTGGCTGCACAGGGCTTTCATGTGTTTTAAATTGGATGTTTTAGTCTTTCAGGAAGTGTCTGATAGCTTGATCTCAGAGTCAAGAAGCAACTGAAATCATTAAAATTTGAACTTGATTTGAACCGGGGACCTCCTGGTTACAAGCCCTTGTCTTTAACCACCGGACCACACAGCCTCCTATATACACACTTTAAAGAAAAAAAATATGTCAAAGGAATTAGGTATGGATCTGAAATATCACAGGTATCATAACTACAGTCATCTTTTCGTTTAGATTCACTTTGTATATCAAAGTTTGTGCTGCTATTAAAGCACCCACTGCCTCAATAGAGCTCTCACAGTGTTGTCTAACCTCTAAGTACATCAGATATACAAGAGGGTAACCCTAACCCTGCCCCCTCACAAAATCCATAGCATTCTGTGTTCAGTCATCATATAAAAGCCTGCAGACAGCAAACTGACCAAAACTGAAACAGTACTTTGTACCTTATTTCAGTCCTGTAAATCTACAGTGCCTATAGAAAGTCTACACCCCCTTGAACTTTTTTCACATTTTGTTGTGTCAGTGGCTGAGTTTCATGCATTTAAATGAGGATATTTTTCCACTTACCTACACACCATACTCCACACTGTTAAGGGGAAAAAGGTTTTATTGAGAAAGAAAATTATATATTAAAAATACAAAACTGAAACATCATAACTGGATAAGTCTCCACCTCCCTGAGTTAATACTTGGTGGAAGCACCTTTGGAAGCAATTACAGCTTTGAGTCTGTTGGGATAGGTCTCCATCAACTTTGCACACCTAGATTTGGCAATATTTGACCGTTCTTCTTTGCAAAACTGTTCAAGCTCTGTCAAGTTCCATGGGGAGCATTGATGGACAGCAATCTTCAAGTCATGCAATAAATTTTCGATTGG
This sequence comes from Acipenser ruthenus, assembly GCF_902713425.1. NCBI lineage: Eukaryota > Metazoa > Chordata > Actinopteri > Acipenseriformes > Acipenseridae > Acipenser > Acipenser ruthenus. The sequence goes on along the minus strand of NC_081241.1, from coordinate 5,671,043 downwards.
ATTTAGGTCAGGGCTCTGACTGGGCCACTCAAGGACATTTACCTTTTTGTTCCTTAGCCACTCCAGTGTAGTTTTGGCTGTGTGCTTTGGGTCGTTGTCATGCTGAAAGGTGAACTTTTGTCCCAGTTTCAGTTTCAGCTTTCTTCCAGAGGGCAGCAGGTTTTCCTCAAGGACTTCTCTGTACTTTGCTCCATTCATTTTCCCTTCTATCCTGACAAGTGCCCCAGTCCCTGCCGATAAGAAACATCACCATAATATGATGCTGCCACCACCATGCTTCACAGTAGGGATGATGTTCTTTGGGTGATGCGCTGTGTTGGGTTTGCGTCAAACAAAACGCTTTGCATTTAGGCCAAAAAGTTCAATTTTAGTTTTGTCAGACCACAAAACTTTTTGCCACATGGCTACAGAATCTCCTGAGTGTTTTTTTGCATACTTCAAACGGGATTCAAGGTGGGCTTTCTTGAGTAATGGCTTCCTTCTTGCCACTCTACCACACAGGCCAGATTTGTGGAGTGCTTGGGATATTGTTGTCACATGCATACTTTGACCAGTCTTCGCCATAAAAGCCTGTAGCTCTTCCAAAGTTGCTATTGACCTCTTGGTAGCCTCTCTGATCAATGTCCTTCTTGCTCAGTCATCCAGTTTGGAGGGACGGCCTGATCTAGGCAGGGTCATGGTGGTGCCATACACCTTCCACTTCTTAATAATCATCTTGACCGTGCTCCAAGGGATATTCAAGGCCTTTGATATTTTTTTATACCCATCCCCTGATCTGTTCCTTTCAACAACTTTGTCCCGGAGTTCTTTTGAAAGCGCCTTGGTGCTCATGGTTGAGTCTTTGCTTTGAAATGCACTACCCAGCAGAGGGAACCTACAGGAACTGCTGAATTTATCCTGAAATCATGTGAATCACTACAATTTAAAACAGGTGGAGGCCGCTTAACTTGATGTGTGATTTTGAAAGCGATTGGTTACACCTGAGCTAATTTAGGATTGCTATTACAAGGGGGTGGATACTTATCCAACCAAGCTATTTCAGTTTTTATTTTTAATTATTTTTCTACAATTTTCTAGAATATTATTTTCACTTGGAAGTTGTGGGGTAGGATGTGTAGATAAATGAAAAAAAAAAAAATATATATATATATATATATATATATATATATATATATATATATATATATATATATATATATATATTTAAATGCATTTTAATTCCATGCTATAAGGCAACAAAAGGACTGTGTGTGTAGAATTTCTATCTTGTAAATAAAGCAGCCTGGCTGCAATCAAGCTGCTGCAGTGCTTGTCTGAGTGTTAGGCAGCCCCTTCTTCCCGGCTTTACTCCAGGATGAACCCCATGACTGCTGCTGCTCTGGTGCTGGCTGTGGCTGCTCATGCCTGGTACCAGCAGACGTTTGTACCCCAGTGCCTACTCTGTAGGGAGAGTGTCAGGGCTGCTACTGTGGCTTGGGTGGCCTCATGCCAGCCGTTGCAGTCGCAGTGAGGAAGGGCCCACTGCCTTGAACACGAGTCCCAATCTGGACCAGTCTTGGCCGACTGAAGAGGAGAATCCTGGGCACTCGAACCCAGGTCACAGCAGTCACGTTATGCCTGTGATTGAGCCACAACTCTGGGAACTGGATCAGGTGAGTTACAGCAAGACAGAGAGAGACAAGCTCCATGATGTATCTCTAAGCATGGTGTAGCTTAGAGATACATGGTGAAGCATAGGGAAGCATGGAGAGACATAGGGAAGCATGGAGAGAAATAGTGAAGCATGGAAAGACATCGGGAAGCATGGAAAGACATAGGTAAGCATGGCACAATCAGGATGAAGGGTCATGTTACAGCACAGCACAGGTGAGAAGAGTAAAGGTTAGGGGTGCATGGCAATAAACAGAGAGTGGCACTACAATGGTTCTGTATTACACTAAGGGGAACTGGGGTGAGGCTGGTAGAATGAGACCACAGTGTGCTAACTATACCCTAAATGGCAGACAGACAGCAGCACTGCAATTGCTTTGTATTACACTGAGGGGCAATGGTAGCACAAGTATAGGGCAGCTACAATGGGGTGTGGCTGGTAGAATGGGTAGAATGGTAGCACAAGTATAGGGCAGTTACTATAAGACTAGGCTGCTATTTGTAGAATGGTACTGCAGTATCCTAACTACATCCTTCTCAAATTATCTTCAGTGGTAATGCAGACAGAGTGGCACTGCAATATAATACTCTGTGCAATGTTGGTCACCTCACTACAAAAAATACATCATTGCACTGGAAAAAGTACAGAGAAGGGCAACTAGGCTGATCCCAGGACTGAATGACATGAGCTATGAGGACAGGTTAAAAAAAAGAGAAACAGAGGACTTGATTGAAGTCTTTAAAATCATAACTGGTCTAGATAATGTTAACCCAGGACACAACTTCACATTCAGCACAGAGAGGAGAACAAGAGGGCATAAGTGGAAGCTGAGTGAAAGTGAGTTTAAAACAGAAGGTAGGAAGCACTTTTTTTACACAGAGAGTTATAATTGCATGGAATAGCCTTCCAGGTGAAGAAGTAGGATCTAAAACCCTGGGAACATTAAAAAAAAAGATTGGATTCTGTGTTTTTAACAGATTCCCAAACTTTTATTATGTTCTCATGTTCTCAGGAACAATGGTTGTGGTAGCACCTTGTTGAATGGCTCCAGTTCTGATGGTATCACACTGGTATGAACTGCAGTACCACGGGTCCATATCATTACCTGACCAACTGACAAATAACTGACCATATCATTATCTGACAAACTGTCTGCCAGTGTCACTGTCAGGACTGCTGTGCATATATCGGTCCCAAATACAATGTGTTTCCATTGCTGGTAATGCCAGTGGTTTTGGTAAAGTATCTTCTTAGGTAATAGTGGGATGATAATAAGATGTATTCTGGTAAGAAGATTTATTCTGATAAGAAGATTTTGTTATTTTTCTTACTCTTTTAATTGTTCTATTTTTACAAACTATTTTTTTTTATCGTATTTTCTTTAATTTTACAATTAAAACCTAATTGTTTATCTATTTTTAGTTTTTTTATATATATATATTAGTCACAGCATCTATAATTGTCTGCTATACTTTCTGTTTTTCAAAGTCTTGGTAGGGCAACTTCTCTTACCCCATATAGTTCACATTGGGTAACACTTTACATTATTATTATTATTATTATTATTATTATTATTGATATTATGATGATGATGATGCATAGTTACAATGTACTTAACGTGTACATTTTTTTGCATGATATATTTAAGTACACAATTGTATCCGAAAAGGGAAAAGTTTAGAGTTAGGGTTATGGTTACAGCATGCAAAAAAAAAACTTACACATTAAGTACATTGTAACTATGCATAATAGCATTGTAATTATGTGTAAGTGCACATGTATTTACTAAGTAACTACACAGTAATTAGAGACACTTAATGTAGTGGTACCAAAAATAGTGACTGAAACAAACAATATTTATATTTTCTGTGTCTCTTATCTGGGAAAATGTGAGATATTTTACTTAATTGAATACGCTTTTTCCCCCTTTTTGCAAAGACAATATATGAGATTGACTGATATGCTATAGCAACTATGACATCATTATTCTTCTGAAGCCCTTTCTAAATGTCAAATACAGGTAGATGTCCTTTTCCCACACATGCACTGTTTTATTATTACTGCAATAAATCTGAGTGGTTATGAATTCCTTAAGAGTTGTAATAATATTTCTCAACATATCTTTTTACCAATGCATGGCAATCAGGATTCTTCAGCATGGCCAAAAGTTTTGCATCACCCTATAGAATGAACCAATTTTGCTTCATAAAGTCGAATGAAACCTGCTGAATAATGTTATGATAACAAATTGAATTGCATACCGCTTTGTAGTTTTCCAAATACTTAACAAAAAACTGACAATAATTAAAATACTGTACAACTATTATGGCTTCCGGTAGACTTTTGCAATATCATTTTGTAGTTTATTTGATTACATGATGTTAAATAAAATATCTAAATTATGTTCCTATCAGGGGGTTAAACCGAACCGGAATCGGAACAGTGAAGACGGTTGAAGATAGATCCAAGTTCGTTGTTCGTTGTTTGAATTACAAAAAGCGAACAAGGAACCAGTTTGTTTTTTGTTGTTCCTTTTTCAACTTTTGAAAATCAAAAAACGAACTGGTTCTGTTTTTGTTTTTCAGCTTTTGAATGAAGAAACATGAATAATGTGCCAGTTTGTTATTCAGGGGACTCTGGTGACGCGGGACTCAGGCGGCACTGGACCCTCCTTCTCCGGCGGCGCGGGTCAGTCTCTCATGGGCAGCGTGGGACACTCTCTCGCTGGTGACTGGGGAGCAGAGATATCTGGCGGTAGCTACGGGCTCTCTGGTGGCGTTTGTGGGCTCGCTCTCTGGGGTGGAACAGGACACTCTCTTGCTGGCTAGTGAGGGGCGGCGGTCTCTGCACAGCACCTGTGGAGGGAGAATACTGCTGACAGAGAACCCGCAGCTGCCGCCAGAGATCTCCACCCCTCAGCAGCCAGCGAGAGAGTGTCCTGCACTGCCCCAGAGAGCTTTTGAATGAGAAGACATGAATAAGGTGCTAGTTTGTTATTCAGCTTTTGAAAAACGAAAAACAAACTGGTTTTTCGTTTTTCAGCTTTTGAATAAGGACACATGAACAAGGTGCCAGTTTGTTATTCAGCTTTTTATACATTCCATTGGCTATGCAAACTTTTGACTACGACTGTATATACAAACATTTCTTCAAAAACGAGAGCATCTGCAATCTTGATACATTAAACATTAAATCGTATCACAGATTGTATTTTATCATTATTTGGTTTTCCTGTCCAAGATTAAGACAATGCAATGCATATCTCCAAACAAATCCAGTTGAAGAGCCTGTGAAGCAGTGATCTGTAAAATGAATACATGCACACATTAATTCATATTGAGGTGGATACTTTATATAGGTTTGCTACGCCTACAATACAGTAATCTTGGTAGGAGGCATGTTTAAATAAGGATTACATTAGGATACTGTAGGTTTAGGGGCATGTTCAATTAACACGCCCCTAATTCTCTATTCTATGGTGACACAGTACAAAAGGGAGCCAATAATTGAAACTGTATACAAACCATTCTCTATTGTTGCTGTCACTTGTCCCCCTTGATAATTAAGGGTAGAGTGGTGTATATCTCCAGCACAGTCAGATTGATAAGAAGGCCTTTTATCACAGCAGTCATGAACTGGTAAAAACAAATACATATGAAGGTATTCACTAGGGGTGTGCCTAAACCCGAATGCAGATTCCAGAAATGCCAGGGAAAGTGTTTCTTTATGTCAGTCTTTAAGTGCATCTATTGTTAGGGGAGACTCCTGGCTAACACTGTACATGAAGTGTCTCTAATTACTGTGTATTTACATAGTAGTTACTTAGTAAATACATGGGTACTTACACATAATTACAATGTTATTATGCATAGTTACAATGTACTTAATGTGTAAATCTTTTTGCATGATATAACCCTAATCCTAACCTCTACCCTTACCCTAACCCAAGCCTTAACTCTAAAACTAACCCTAACACTTTTCTGATACAATTGTGTACTTACATATATCGTCCAAGACATTTTACACATTAAATATATTGTAACTCTGAATAATAACACTGCAATTATGTGTAAGTACACATGTATTTACTAAGTAACCACTATGTAAATACATAGTAATTAAAGACACTTAATATAAAATGTGACTGAAGCTTCCACTTACACTTAGCTGATCCTCATTGCTGTATGAATTCCAAAAGAACATATCCACACAATACAAAACTATTCCGATCCCAGCAGAAAGAGAACTTCCTAAGCTCATTTTTAAACAGACCTGAGCAAAGAGGAAATAACATATTACTGTGACATTATTTTTATAGGAAAGTCCTACAACTGACCCAGACCTTTTTTGAAACAATTAAATGTGTTTGTTAACAGCACACTGATCAGAACATTATGAAGGACTGCCGTCCCATTAATACGGATAAGTAGTCAGTCAACTAGCAAGTATTATACTTAATGGATAAGTAGTTAAATCAATACTGAGACATGAATACGCTTGATATACATATTAGTATATTAGATTAGTGCACTGGTTTGATTTTTGAGTAGTGCCATTGTTAATATAATACTGGAGTGGAGTTATCTTTCTTGTATCTGTATACAGGTGTGCAGATTGTATTTTCATATGCCTCTGGGCTGCCGAGACTGTAATAATGCTTTTTAATCATTTCACTTTTGAAACACAGGCCCTCAGAGGTTTAAGTCATGAGGCACGTGAAACATAGGCCCTCAGAGGTTGAAGTGTGAAATTTCTTGCTGTGCCACCACTATTCATACCTAATAATCCACTTACCCATAATATTTTTGGATACTTTTCTACTGCAGCAGATAGAGATCCACACACCAAAAACTGCCAAGAAGAATACATGTATTTGTTCTATAATATTTTATTATGTATACAAATACAAGTAAAAATTTAGCTCACACACAAGCACTAATGTAGAAGTCAGCAGGAATTGTCCTGGCTGATTGTATTCTCTAACCTAAACATGATATTTTCAAACTCGAAATATACTTCATATGTACACATGTACACATGTGTTAAATCTGTAAAATACTACTACTAAGACTACTACTACTACTACTACTAATAATAATAATAATAATAATAATAGAGCATATCATTGAAAATAAGTTGCAGAGACTTAGAAAATGCATTAAAAAGTATTTAGAAGATATGGAAATTGTAATGGTCAAATTATAAATGCATTTGACAGCGATATTATGGACATATTTAGAAATAAGAATTGTATTTACCAAGAAACCAGTCAAAAAGGGTAATTTGATAATGATAACAAGTGAAGGAGGACACATCGCCAGAACGATGCCAAGTCCAATGGTTACCAACCCAATCATGATCTGAGCAGCCTTGAAGAGAAAGAACAAGCAATGCAATGAAGGGATGGAGACAGAGTACCAATGCTGAACCAGAAGGTAACCTGCTCTCCTGAGGGTCCCTGACATTAGAGACGTTCAATAAAACTCACAATAGCATATCATGTGATCCACTAAACCTATATGACTGTTTGAGAGCTGTGTGCAACTATTCAGCAACAGGGAAATCAGAAAGATCTCAGTGACTTCACAAGGGGCAACCAGCTCTTCCCTCAACACAGAGGCTGATTGACCAACTGATTAAAGTGTAGGGTGAAAATGTATTGGAAATATCATATGCAAGTAAAATGTATTGGGAATGTTAAACCAGTTTGCTGAAGTAGAACATGTTTAAAATGATTGAAGAGATAAGGCATGTGTGGAAATGTATGGAATGAAAGATGGTAAACAATTAACCACGGTAACCTTCTAAAGAGATTGATTAGTGGTTGGTTGCACTTGAATGAAGTAACAGCTAAAGGGCCTAATTCTACTGATAATTAGTAAGATAACAGAAACAGACTGTAGTCACGTATGTCCTAAGCCCATATGGTATAAATACCGGGCATGGAGGCAACACAGACAGAGAAGCTTCCAATACCTCCAGGATCATCGTGGACCACCGTGAATCGGTCTGAGGGCTCTCTCCAAGGGTTCAGGTAATCTGATCAATTGCCTCTCTGTTAATACTAGTGGCACGTATTGTATCTAAACAATAATGTTCAATGTAGAATGTAATGTGGGTATTTGGAAAAAATACATGGCAAACATTGTTAAAATTTGAAAATGATCTGGTCTCATCCTTATAGCAAAACAATGTAGTTAATTCCATGTTTACATTAATGCATAAACCTTACACTGGTGACTCTGACGTACCTTACAAAAGAATACCTTTTATTATATAAATATCTAACTTTAGAGAAATCAGAGTTCCATAGATCAGAACATGCTGAACACTCCCTCTAAACCCAAGAGTTACATAGATCAGAACGTGCTGAACACTCCCTCTAAACCCAGTCAAGAGTTACATAGATCAGAACCGTGCTGAACACTCCCTCTAAACCCAAGAGTTACATAGATCAGAACGTGCTGAACACTCCCTCTAAATCCAGTCAAGAGTTACATAGATCAGAACGTGCTGAACACTCCCTCTAAACCCAAGTTACATAGATCAGAACCATGCTGAACACTCCCTCTAAACCCATATAGTTAATACTGAATCCTAGCACTGCATTTATTGAGTAGATATGCAGAAGAACATATATTCCTTTTGCCATTACAGTCCGAAAGGTTTTTTGTGAATTTACCACAGTACCACAGATGTCAAACCAGATGTAATGACATTAAAGTCTTAAAGAGTTACATAGTAGTTACTTAGTAAATACACGTGTACTTGTAATGACAATGTTATTATGCATAGTTACAATTTACTTAATGTGTAAATATTTTTGCATAATATAACACTAACTCTAATCTTAACCCTAACCCTACTAACCCTAACACACAGAGAGGCAGAATCACTTTGATCCTTTAAGACCCGACCAAGAACTAAATAAGCTTAGATGCGCAGAATGACCTCCTCTTGTTCATAAATGTTCTTTATTTTTACAGTATGTTCTTATATTGAACCATGATCAGAGACTCAGCATGACCAGGATTTCAAGGAGTCAGCTCCTAACCCTATACACCAAGTCTGAATGGGAGCCAATGAGGACCCTCTAGACCATTTTAACATAATTTAAAAACAGTGTGCATCTTACACCCAAGGCTGCTGACTCCCTATTTAGAAATGTCCCCAATGGTGCTGGTTTCTTTGGAATCAAACAAGCTGGTTCATATCGTTTCAGTATGTTCTCAGAATCTTCTTCATCCTGGGTGGCAATAACGATGCTGCTGTCCATGGAACTCGCTATGATCTGAGAAAAGAGAACCCATTTTATTCTATTGTTATTTCATGAGCTCTCTGTTAATTCAGGTATCATGAAAAGTGAGGTGCATTTTTTTCTTTTACTCGTCTCATTATAGAAACCCACTTTGCTCAGTCCCCTGGCTAGAGACTTTATATTAAGGGCCTCATTTATGAAAGGGCTCTAAATTTGGAGTTAGCGCGCATGTAAAGTAGTGAGCCTAACATGCGTGATAAATCTAAATTTACTACCCGATTTATTATCAGAGAACGCATTAATTTACGTGCACAGAAATTGGCTAATTTACATTCCATACCGTGCACGCTACATGTATAGTGCATGATAATGTCCATGACTACCTTCATATAAAAAGCCCCAGCAGTCCAGGTGTATCTTTTGGTTAGTAGCGAAAGGTGGAGGTGGCTTACATTGACCGAAAATGAGCGATCAACAGACACAGCACTCAGCAGGGGACAGGCAGAGGTAAAGTAATGTGAAACTGCACTCCTCACGTTTTCATTTTAACATGCATTCGTTGTCTGATGTAAAAAAAAAAAGAAAGAAAAAAGCCCTTTTCCTTTCTCCTTAATGCCCATTAGTTTCTAAAATTGCATTGATGTACTGTATCATTTTGGAATTATTTTTTAAAACAACCCACCTCTTTAATACAACATGTGCAGTCTGCATTGTATGAGTGACATTCCCATTAAGCCAATCACAGCTCACATAGGTAGTAAAATAGCCAAGCAAATGACGCACAGGATCTGTTTCCTCACGCAAACGTGTAACATCTTTCTTTATACAAATATAAAAAGGTCTTGTATTTGTGGGATTTGAAACTATAACCTTCAGTTTGCAAGCATGTTGTGTTACTGTCAGTGCTACATGATTAATTGAGAAAACAAGCAGTATTTTGAAGGATGAAGTCAGCTAGCTGAGAATTCTCGGCTTATTTTTTACATTTTGGAGATTTCAAGTCTCTCTTCATCATCATCATCATCATCATCATTCTGAGATACTGACTTGATCTCTGAAAAATGTTTGGTTTCCTGTCAGTGTAAAGCTCATTGTTGTCCCTATTGGTGCAAGGAAGTACAGTTCCTCTTGATACTGGTTGATGAGAGTAACTCTATTTGTGGTCCCCACTCAACAAAAAGGAAAGTTAATTTCTGACAATTAGCTACATGCTGAAGGATATAGCCTATATATTTGGTAAAATAAATAAATACATCAATACATATTGAAATAAATGAATACATAAATCAGTACATCAGTACATTTCTTTCTTTATCTATCTTGATATTTATTTATTTATTTTTCAGATATAAACACTGTCATTTAATATTGTATGAAACGAAAATAAATATTCAAAAGTTCTTGTTGAATTGTATATTAGTGAAAATTTTTGTACATAAAGGTCGTCATGCTTTCAAATATTTTTACTTTCAAATTAAAAAATGTATTAACGACCTGGACAATTGCTTTGTTGCAGGACTTGTTGTTTGTTCAGTTTGTCTCGTCTGTCTTTTATATGTTACATGTATTGTAAGGGAACGGGTCACACTGTTACTTAGCATGGGAAGGGGGAGTGAGTGAATGAGTGGGGAGAATGTGTGCTGCTGTTTTTGGGGGTTGCAGAGCATGGATGTGACTGGTTGATGAGCTGGACAGTGTCAGGGAAACAACGGGAGTTAATATACTGGAGACAGTGCAGCGCTGAACTTGAATGAGAAACTGTGGGTGCGACTGAGCAAGTGAGCAACCGAAGAAAATATGCAGTGCAAGTGCCAAGACTAAGATGAAGGGTTATCATTTTGGTGCCGTGAATTCCGGCCCCTGACAGGAATTCTCTGTACTTTCAAATAAAACAAACATTTTGAGAATCTAACACGTCTCCCTGAGTATTACTTCCTAAACATGAAAATGTTACAATATACTAAATGAACGAATCAAGCTTATTATGATAGTTTGCAAAATCAGATGAAAGCTTTCAATACAATCGGGATAATACATAATCATTATTTACAAAATCTTATTTGTCTCGTTACTTGTTAAAAACTGTAACTTTACTGCTATACTACTTGCAAATGTGAAATGGAAAGACAAACTTTGTGGCGTGAAAGCTAGGGCCTCTGCATTGCAAGCTGTATTGGAAACATGTCTTGGGTTTGATTCCCACACAAGGTTTATATTGCAAACTTAAAAAAAATAAAATAATAAATGTATTTTATTTATGTGTAACAAACACATTTTTAATGTGAACATTTTTTAGTTGATATGAATGACACTTTCATTGAACATACATGCTTTTGCACACATAACTTTAACGTGCGTATATATATATATATATATATATATATATATATATATATACATGTGTATGTCACACGGGGTGACAAATGGGGCTGCAGCAATGGACCTGGAGGGGCTCAACGAGGGATCTGCTGAGGAACTTGGGGCATTGTTACAGGGGGAAGGGCTCTCTATACAGGAACAGGCTGAAGTTCAAACCCTCCTGGTAAAGCGGAGAGATGTGTTTGCGGCCCATGAGAATGATTATTGGAGAACTGGGATTGTACAGCACCAAATACCCACAGGTGAGGCTCCCCCTATACGAGAGCGCTATCGCCCTATACCACCCACCCTTCACCATGAGATGTGGTCTCTATTGCGGAGCATGCTTGATACCGGAGTAATTAAGGAAAGTAGTAGTTCATGGGCTGCCCTTGTGGTGCTGGTTCAAAAAAAAAGTGGAGCTTTGAGATTTTGTGTCGATTATCGCAAGTTAAACGCCATCACACATAAGAATGCCTATCCTCTCCCTAGGTTAGAGGAAGCTTTAACCAGCCTCACCTGTGCCCAGAGGTACTCTACTTTAGATTTGGCTAGTGGGTATTGGCAGGTGGAGGTGGACCCCCAAGACAAAGAAAAAACTGCTTTTAGTACTCCTATGGGGTTAAACGAGTTTGAACATATGCCATTTGGGCTATGTAATGCCCCGGCAACCTTTCAAAGGTTGATGCAGCACTGCCTGGGGGGTCTAGTTTCGGAATCTTTGCTTGTCTATGTTGATGATATCATTGTGTTCTCCACGGATTTCGAGACCCACTTGCAAAATCTGGAAGAGGTGTTCAAGAAGTTGCAGCATTGTGGCCTTAAATTGAGACCAGAGATGTGTAAGCTGTTCCAAAAAGAGGTAAAGATTCTGGGGCATGGAGGATTGGGTGCAGTGCTGTCGCAAGTTCAAGGAGGTCAAGAGCATGTAATTGCGTATGCCAGCCGCAGTTTATTATTATTATTATTATTTATTTCTTAGCAGACGCCCTTATCCAGGGCGACTTACAATTGTTACAAGATATTACATTACATTATTTTACATACAGTTACCCATTCATACAGTTGGGTTTTTACTGGAGCAATCTAGGTAAAGTACCTTGCTCAAGGGTACAACAGCAGTGCCCCCACTGGGGATTGAACCCACGACCCTCCGGTCAAGAGTCTAGAGCACTAACCACTACGCCACACTGCTGCCCTTTACATCCTGTAGAGAAAAACTATGCTAATTACAGCTATTAAATTGGAGTTGTTGGCTTTAAAGTGGGTGGTTACAGAGTGATTTAAAGATTACTTGTGGGGGGCTGAGTTGGTTATATTTACTGTTAATAACCCCCTTGTATATTTACAAACAGCTAGACTTGGGGCCGTGGAACAGCGCTAGGTATCGCAACTAGAAAACTTTAACTATACTATTAAGTGTCGTCCAGGATGGGTAAATGTTAATGCCAATGTGTTGTCGAGGTTGCCCTCAGGTGAACAAGATGACCCAGACCAAGCAACGCTCGATGTGGTTCCTGATGCAACCCACAACATGACCGGCCCTCAGACGGTGGCAGCGGTGACCTTGAACAGTGATACTGAAGAATGCCAGTGGGGTTGGGATCCTAAGAAGTGGAAGGCCCTACAGGAGCGAGAGGAAGTTCTCTCTAGAGTTCGGAGGTATGTGAAGGGGGACAGTTGCCTACAGCAGAAGATTGCAAGCAAGAGGGAGCAGAGGTGGTGAAGTGGCTTAGACATTGGACCCATTTGAAGCTACAGGATGGAGTCCTGGTGCAATGTAAACAAGATCCCAAGACGGGTGAGTTGTACCAGCAAACTCTTGTCCCCCAGAGTCAGTGGCGACAGTTGTGGGAGGAGTACCACACCCACTGTGGACATCTAGGTGTGGACAAGACTCTATCCATCCTGCACAGGAGCTTTTATTGGCCAGGGATGGCGACCGAAGCTCTGCCATGGTTAGCTGCCTGTGAGCGCTGTGTGATGAGGAAAACTAAACCAGTGAGTAACTCCACTTGTTCCCATTGTAACTAGTGCACCATTAGAGATATTGGGCATGGACTTCCTGAATTTAAGCCGGCCCACAGATTGTTATCAATATATACTAGTAGTTACAGATTTGTTTTCTAGGTTTGTTTGGGCAATTCCTACCAGAGATCAGACTGCACGGACAACTGCACAGGCTGTTTGGAATTGTGTGATTCAGCCATTTGGATGCCCAGAATGCTTCCACTCAGATCAAGGCCCTAATTTCGAGTCTACATTAATCCAGGAATTGTGCAAGTACTATGGCTGTAGCAAGAGCCAGACTACAGCTTACCATCCTCAGGGAAATGGGATGTGTGAATGATTTAATCAGACTCTGCTTGACCAGTTAGGCACCCTTGAGGTAGAGAAGCAGGCTAGGTGGGCTGAGTTCTTACCCGAGCTAATACAGGCATATCATAATGCAATACACGCATCTACCGGCTATGTACCATTTTATTTAATGTTCGGCCGGCATGCTCGATTGCCGGTTGATCCGATTACAGGCTCCCTGACTGGGCGTGAGGAGGTCACCAGAGATGAGTGGGTGCAGAAACACCATGAGCGGCTTACCTATGTTTTTGAGAAAGCAGGAGAACAGATGGGGAGGTCTTCTGAAAGAAGCAAAAAGCGGTATGACCAATCCATTAGAGATATGCCGCTGTTTGCAAGGGAGTGGGTGCTAGTCCAGACAGGATGCCGGAGGGGGCGGGGTAAGCTTGTAGATAAATGGGAATTCCAACCTTATGTGATAGATGGCCAGATAAACCCCACCATTCCAACATATAGAGTACGGCCTGAAGATGGGCCAGTTAGAGTTATCCATCGAAATCGCCTCCGAACCTGTGTCTTGGTTCTGGCTAACTTCTCTGGTAATGACCCACCAGCTAATCCCCAGTCCTCTGAAAATGATTTTTTTCCAGTTTCTTTGTGTTGGACACATATTTATGGTGTATTTTTGTTTATTTGTTACTTTGGCTCCCAGCTAACAGAGGGAGCCCCTTTCTCATTTATTTTGTTACTTTGCCTTCTAGCCAAGTGGTGGAGTCTTTATCTTGTATGTTTTACTGTTTTGTGCAATAAACCCATTTTTGTAATAACTTTTGAAAGCTGTCTCTTGCGCTCTTGCTTGGTTTGGTTTGGCAATGCTGCTCTAAGCTAGTCAGAATTTGAACCTGTGGTCGGAAGGGGATATAGTTTTAATATTGTTATTAAATTTGATCTAGGGTCCTAGTGCCCTGTAAACCACTGGTTGGCGTAGATCGGCAGACTACATTTGTTACAGTGACTACATTAGTTAGCCATTTTTTGCTAGGTTGGAGCTGGTGAGGAGTCTCACCCCGTCCCTTGTCTCATATACATATATATATATATATATATATATATATATATATATATATATATATAGTGAAAACAGAATTGATATTTGAAACAAAAACACATTGGAAATGTGAAAAAATCAAAAAGTTATCAAAAGTGCCCAGCCATTTAAAGTGGAGATATCAAAAACACAAGCCAAGTTTCAAGAAATAATTGGGGCAACCTTGCTCAGCATCAAGCAAATATGTACAACTGTAAAAACGGGGGGGGGGGGGGGGGGCGGGTCAAGGTTGCCCCAATTGTTTCTACTAACTTGGCTTGTGTTTTAACTAGGTGTTTTATCACGTTTCCAATGTGTTTTTATTTCAGATAGAATGTACAGGCTTTCTAGCTATAAATATATTATTCTCAAAAAGGAAGAGAATTCTTTGCAAAAAACTTCATTAAATGGAGGCTGTGTGGTCCAGTGTTTAAAGAAATGGGCTTGTAACCAGGAGGTCCCCAGTTCAAATCCCACCTCAGCAACTGACTCATTGTGTGACCCTGAGCAAGTTACTTAACCTCCTTGTGCTCCGTCTTTCAGGTGAGACGTAATTGTAAGTGACTCTGCAGCTGATGCATAGTTCACACACCCTCTGTAAGTTGCCTTGGAGAAAGGTGTTTGCTAAATAAACAAATAATGCATCAGTTATGGTTGATATTAAAACAACAAAAGTAGGGAAATGCAATGTTAGGGTTTTTAACTATAACTCTGCATTCCCTCCCACCCCTTTACAAACAGTGGAAAGGGTGAAGCAACACAAGAAACCACAGAAAGCCATCATCAGTGAAGATGAACAGCAAACAACTCTCTGCAGATAACACAGGAGACTTCCATCATCATAGTCCACTAGGTTTATGAGGTCTGCTGCCATGCCAGTGTGTTGGGGAGTCGTGTATATCTGGGCACTGCTAATGCAGGTCTAGTAGGAGACAGATGCATAATAGTGGCACCAACATCACACTGTACCTCTATGAATTCCACTGCCATGACCAATGTCTAGTGTTGCAGCCACATTTCTGATGTGCGTCAGTTGGTTGGGTGGGGGGTGGGGAACTGCATGCAGGGCAACATGAGGGGAAGTGTATATGTATGGTAAATCGTGAGACACAGGTGCATGACAGAAGGACTACCAATAGTGCGAAGAATAAGAACATAAGAAAGTTTACAAATGAGAGTAGACCATTCAGCCCATCTTGCTCGTTTGGTTGTTAGTAGCCTATTGATCCCAAAATCTCATCAAGCAGCTTCTTGAAGGATCCCAGGGTGTCAGTTTCAACAACATTACTGGGGAGTTGGTTCCAGACCCTCACAATTCTCTGCATACGACATGCCTTTTAAACCAGGGATAATTCTGGTTGCTCTTCTTTGCACTATTTCTAGAGCAGCAATATCCTTTTTGTAACGAGGTGATCAGAACTGAACACAATATTCTAGGTGAGGTCTTACTAATGCATTGTAAAGTTTTAACATTACTTCCCCTGATTTAAATTCAACACTTCTCACAATACATCTGAGCATCTTGTTGGACTTTTTTATAGCTTCCCCACATTGTCTAGATGAAGACATTTCTGAGTCAACATAAACTCCTAGGTCTTTTTCATAGATTCCTTATTCAATTTCAGTATCTCCCATATGATATTTATAATGCACATTTTTATTGTCTGTGTGCAGTACTTTACACATTTCTCTATTAAATGTAATTTGCCATGTGTCTGCCCAGTTCTGAATGCTGTCTAGATCATTTTGAATGACCTTTGCTGCTGCAACAGTGTTTGTCACTCCTCCTATTTTTGTGTCATCTGCAAATTTAACAAGTTTGCTTACTATACCAGAATCTAAATCATTAATGTAGATTAGGAATAGCAGAGGGCCTAACACTGATCCCTGTGGTACACCACTGGTTACCTCACTCCATTTTGAGGTTTCTCCTCTAATCAGTACCTGTTAACCATTCCCTAATCCATATGCATGCATTTCCTTGAATCCCTACTGCGTTCAGTTTGAGAATTAATCTTTTATGCGGGACTTTGTCAAAAGCTTTCTGGAAATCTAAATAGACCATGTCGTATGCTTTGCAGTTATCCAATGTTGCATCCACAAAAAAGTCAAGTAGGTTAGTTAGACATGATCTCCCTTTCCTAAAACCATGCTGGCTGTCTCCCAGGATATTGTTACCATATAGGTAATTTTCCATTTTAGATCTTATTATAGTTTCCATAAGTTTACATATAACAGAAGTCAGGTTTATTGGTCTGTAGTTACCTGGTTCGGTTTTGTCTCCCTTTTTGTGGATCGGTATTATGTTTGCAATTTTCCAGTCTGTCGGTACAACCCCTGTGTCAAGAGACTGTTGCTTGATCTTGGTTAGCGGTTTGTAAATAACTTCTATTTCCTATTTTTTTCTTCGTCTATGATTTTATCATTTGTGTCTCTTAGACATTTAACCTCCTCTTTGAATGTTCTCTTGCTGTTATAATATTGGAAAAACATTTTGGAATTGGTTTTAGCCCCCTTAGCAATACTGATTTCTATCTCTCTCTTGGCCTTTCTAACTTCCTTTTTGACTTGTGTTTGCAGTTCCAAGTACTCTTTCTGTGTACTTTGTTTTTGGTCCTTTTTAAACGCTCTGTAAAGTGTCTTTTTTCGCTGAATATTTTTTTTAATTGATCTATTAAACCATTTTGGCCATTTTGTTATAGATTTAGATTTGTCTACCTTTGGGATGTAATTGTTTTGCGCCTCTAGTACTACATTTTTAAAAAACAGCCATCCTTTTTCTGTGGATGTTTTCTCTATTTTACTCCAATCTACTTCTATTAGTCTCTGTTTCATACCTTCATAATTTGCTTTTCTAAAATTGTAAACCTTAGCTTTAATCATTACTTTTTGGGTTTTAAAAATCACTTCAAATGAGACTATGTTGTGGTCTGAGTTTGCCAATGGCTCTCCGACCTCTGTTTTATTTATTCTGTCTTCGTTATTTGAAAAGACTAAATCAAGGCATGCCTCCCCTCTAGTCCGTGCCTTGACAAATTGCATTAGGAAGCAGTCATTTGTCATTTCCACCATTTCAATTTCGTCCGTCGTGCCCCCCATCAGGTTTTCCTATTTTATACAGGGGAAGTTGAAATCCCCCATTAGTATGGCTTCTCTTTTTCTACACGCATTTAGAATGTCATTGTATAACAGATTATTTTGCTCAGCGTCTGAATTTGGCGGTCTATAGCATGCTCCTATTATTATGGCCTTTGAATTTTTGTCCATTATTCTGACTCATATTGATTCGGCATTGTTTTCTTTGTCCAGATTTAACCCCTGGGCTTCAAGACTATTTCTTATGTATAGCGCTACCCCTCCGCCTCTTCTGTCCTGCCTATCTTTCCTATACAGTGTGTACCCATTAATATTATATTCGTCTCCATCACTCTCAGACAACCAAGTTTCTGTAACACCTATCACATCGTAGTCACTTGTTAGTGCAGTAGCTTAAAGTTCTAACATTTTGTTTCTGAGACTTCTAGCATTAAGATAAATACATTTAATAGTTGTCTTATCTAAGTTGTTGCCTGTATGACACAGTGATATTGTCACCTGCAAAAATGGAAGTGTATCAGGTACACATGTCAGTTTGAGAGGGCAGCACCAACAACAGTGATTTACCAAGAGTTTTTCAGTGTCATACTGGATGAGCAACAGAATACAGTTTAATGGGAGGGATGGCCTCACCATCACAGTTGGGCTGTATAAGTTGTGCTGTAATACCAGTATGTTCTGTATTCTCCAGTGTTTTAGGACTATGTTGGAAGATAGCACACACATGCGTTCTGTAAATATTCATCCTTATGCAATGCAGATGGATGTCTCTTGTGCTATCTGTTGAGAGTTGTATGTTGTTCGTCTTAACTGATGCTGGCTGTCTGTGGTTGCTTGTGTTGCCTTGCCCCGATTGTTTTATTTTTAAATTGATAATTACTGCAGAAATGGATTTATGTGAATTAATAATCTGTGAAGTTACATCCATCCATGAGGTAGCACCACAGTCATCGTGAAGAATCTCCAGATATAATCGATTTATGAAACGGAATGTTTGCACAGGAAATTGGCCACTGTTGAAATCCCAGTGTTAACCATTAATGTTGATTTTAGGTGTTATATTTTCACATTTGACACCACATGATGTTGTTTCATATCTAACCCAAGGTATATTTCACAGTGTTAAATAAAGTACACTAATCCAGAGTCATAATATCAACATCTGGGATTTTAGTCAGCGGTTTCTGTAATGGCGCCGTGTCTGTCCGTGCTGGAGAAGTTCCAGGTAGGCTAATATATTGTAACGAAAATGACTGTACTGACTCACCATTGCCACCTGTTGGCGGATTGTGTGGTGTGCCCGGAGTAGTCCTCCAAAATATGTTAATCAGCAGCAGAGGACGCTGGGAGTGGGAAATAGGGTAAGGGAAATACTGTTGTTATTATTATAAATGTTGTGATTATTGTAAGTGCCGCTATTAGTTATTTTGCCATATCCTGTAACTGCTGAAACCTTCCTGTGTTTTTTATGCAATATGTGAATGTCACCTTGAGAGTATACACTGAAAGAGATGTAAATTTAACTCCCATAGTGTTAAATGTTTTACACTATGGAAGTGTGGAGTGTGGGGCCATATGTACGCTGGAAAAGTGTTAGATTTGACTCCTACAGAGTTGATTTAACGCTGGCCAATTTGCTGTGTGGCTGCTGCACGCTGATTGGCTGTTGAGGTTTTTTACCCTGCACTTAAATAATACAATGCAATTATTTTTGCCGAAGCGCAGTTCAATTAATACAATATCAACACACAACACATTAAACTCGCAAAAAATGCACACATTGGTGTGAGAGGTCTTTTGAAATTTTTAAAAATGAGTGACATTCCTTTTGTCACATAACAGTAGAATGGCCAGAATTACAAGAAACAAAACCTCTTGAAAAAAATACAATACAAAAGCAAGACACAAAGATTTAACAAGTCAACACTCCAGGGCTTGTGCGTTGTGTTACATTAACATAAGGCTTTGTTGGTTGAACTCAAACTACAGCTGTATGTTAATGCAACACAACGCCTGCCCTGTCATGTGTTATCCCTTACTTACAAGCTGCTGTGTTGAGTGCACATGAAAACACCAAGAATACATTTTAGACACTCCAAAATTATATATGATGAAAACTTTAGACCTTTTTTTAACTTGGAGATATTCTCCATGTATGCATTTCCTTCCTGCTTCTGTAGCTAATTTTTAAGGTCTCAAATTTTTAAAGTCTCAACTGTGCTGCTGCTTCCTTTCTGTAAATTATGTAACCTTTCCACGGACCACCTGAAGGGCGGCCCATCAGTGGTCCACAGACCACAGATTGAAAACCACTGTCTTAGATCATTATATATTCCACCAAAAAGAAAGCATCAGAATAACTAGCTAATTATGCATTTCATTTGTTTTGATGGTTGGCACTAGTTGTTTTATGACCTGAAAATAATGGGTAACACTTTACATTAAGTGTCTCTAATTACTGTGTATTTACATAGTATATATATAGTAATTACATTTGTACTTACACATAATTACAATGCTATTATGTAGTTAACCTGTAATTGTTTTTGAACGATATATGCAAGTACACAATTGTATCAGAAAAATGATAGGGTTAGGTGGTTAGAGTTAGGGGTAGGGTTAGGTTTAGGGGTAGGGATATGGTTAGACATAGGAATAGGGTTAGGCTTAGGGTTAGGGTTAGGGTTATATAATGCAAAGGTACATTGTAACTGCATAATAGCATTGCAATTATGTGTAAGTACACATGTATTTACTAACTTAACTTAAAACACAAACCATATTTACACCCAGGGCTGTTGGCTCCACCTTTAGACATTTCCCCAATGTTGCTGGTTTCTTTGGAACCAAACAAGCTGGTTCATATCGTTTCAGAATGTTCTGATAAACTTCTTCATCCTGGGTATCAATATCGATGCTGTTGTCCATAAAACTCGCCATGATCTGAGAAAAGAGAACCCATTTTATTATATTGTTATTTCATGATCTCTCTGTTCATTCAGGGGTCATGAAAAGTGAGGTGCATTTTTTTTTTACTTGTCTCATTATAGAAATCCAGTATTGCTAGTGACTTTATATTATATATCCAAAACTGTCTTAAAGGATTAAAGAATACATGTGTAAGGAATAAACAACACATCAATTCACCCCTTTGAGTTATTTACATGACTTAAAATGTTAAAGAACACTCTGCAAAGTTTACAAGAAATTAAATGTTACCTTTGCTGTGTTGTCTATATCACAGAATTATATTATATATATATATATATATATATATATATATATATATATATATATATATATATATATATAAATTTAGTGACCAATTATTATTTTTATTTATTTTCCCCCAATTCAGAATGCCCAATTATGTTTTTTCTCCTCACCACAGCGAGTCCCCACACAGCACAGATGTTCTGAGGGCGTGTGAGCGTCCTCTGATCTCAAAAGCCTAAAGCCAGAATAGCTTTTAAGACAAACAATCCAGAGTACAGGTGGGCGGGGCTACCAATCCCGGAGAACAGAGACCAGCCCACTTATCCACTCTGAATGTGCTCTGTACCTGACCAGTAGGGGTCGCTGTTGCGCGATGAGGAGAAGCAATCCCTGCCAACATTCCCATTCCCCACCCCGGGAGCATCAGAGCCAGTTTGGCCTCTTTGCACAGACTGGTTGTGAACTGGCACCATCCAAGCTGTGTGACTCATCCTGCGCTCCCAGTGGCGTCACTTTAACTGGATGAGCCACTCAGGGACCCCCTCAGAATTATATATTTAAAACATATTGCTGACCCGTTTTAATTTTATAATTAAAGCAGTGTGGAGTAGTGGTTAGGGCTCTGGACTCTTGACCAGAGGATTGTGGGTTCAATCCCTGGTAGGGGACAATGCTGCTGTACCCTTGAGCAAGGTACTTTACCTAGATTGCTCCAGTAAAAACCCAACTGTATAAAGGGGTAATTGAATGTAAAAATAATGTCATATCTTGTAACAATTGTAAGTCGCCCTGGATAAGGGCGTCAGCTAAGAAATAAATAATAATAATAATATTGTATAGAACTAGCGGTATAGTAACAACAGCTAAGTAGCATTTTATTAACCCAATTTGTTAATTAAATCAATCCATTAATGCATTGAAATTGAGTCAATGAGGTAGTTAATGAACGCATTTCTCGTTAAAAAGCTTAATTGTCACAGTTCACGTAATCACTGATTGTCTCAACGACTACATAAGGAGAACTTGTTAATTACAATGCATGTTAACGAGATCAAGAAAAATGAATGGAAGCAGAATTCGCTGTTATGGAAACTACTAGTGTACAGGGAGACAACTCTCCCACCAGCGAGCAGCAGCCAAATTGAAAAATAAGGGGAATATCTATTTTGTGTATAATTTGTAAACTTTTTTAAAATTGTATATTTTGTCATGGAGAATGTACATTTATTTACAATACTTCACAATAAAATGCTGATTTACGATTATCTGGCATGTGGGTAAAAATCAGATGGCATGGACAAAAAAAACAAAAAACAAAAACTTAAACCGCACTAGTCATTTCCCCTCATTCGGGGGGATATTTTGCCACAGCTTACTATATACAGCTCTTTTGATGTGCATTTTGCAATCTTTTTTTTTGGTTAAAAAGATTATTTTTTTATTGCGGCAGAGGTAAGCCATCTATGTACTGTATATTGTTGGAATTTATTTTCTTATTTTGACATCTCCTTTTGTCTATTTTAGTATGTATGATCGTAGGATGTAAATAAATATGTTTGAAGTGCCATTTGTGTTTACAGTTATTATACATGTATGCCATGTATGTAACACTTCATTATGTATTTATTAAGCTTTTAAATGTATCTAACCCATACATAATTTGTTTATAGTTAATTGTTCAGAGAATTCCTCTAATCGTGCACTCTCTCTGGTACTCTTGGCTTGCCTCTGCAATAAATAAACTCAACATGATTAGAAGCAGCCACTGAACACTTGGTGAAAGTGTACATTGTATATAAAGTGTGGGGGGAGTCTGACAATATTAGAAATACCTTCAGGCAAAATCCATGTCAATGATCTCGATCACATTCCTAGTGGATCGGTGTTTGTCCTTGTACGCCTGTTCTTCATTCTCGTGTGGATTAGACACAGGTATTAAAAGCCAAGGACACATTGCAAATCCGCAATCACCTAAGGAAACTATTGTAATATCTAAGTTGTTTTCTATACCAAGATTTCATTATTTGCAAATAATTCAAATAAAATCTACTAGCGGTCAGATGTCATATAATGTACGTATCCAGAATTCAAGTAGGCTAAAGTTGCATTGATCATTTCTTGATACATATAGTAACATTACACTGGGTGCAAATAACAGTATATCATTTTAGCAATACAACAAACGTCCCATAAGGTTACAAACGGTTAAAACAAGTAAATACATCTCATTCATAACCACGAGTATAGAAAAGGCTAAAATATTTTCATAACTACAAATATTGAATTATGTCGGTAGTCTGTAAGAAATTAACTCTGGTCCTGTACACTCTCTCTCTCTGTATTGTCAGCGTCACAGCCGCAGTCTGTTAAACTTCTGTTTCAGGTGAGTTGACGTTAGTGAAGTTAGCAAGCGGTTCGTAGTTCGCTATTCCAGCTCACGTTAATCTAGTTCGCTATTCCAGCTTGCTATTCGCTACTCCAGTTTGCTATTCATTTTTTCCAGCTTGATATTCGTTTCTACAGCTTGCTATTGATTTTTACAGATGGCTATTGGTTTCTACACCTTGCTATTGATTTTTACAGCTTGCTATCCTTTTCTTTGCTTTTTTGCAAATAAAAAAAAAACACGAATGGAGTTTTACCGCGGTTTGATGTTTGTTTGTAGATAAAAAAAAAAACTGAAAAATGAAAATAATAAACAATGTTTTCAGTTTTTCAATTTCTGAAAACGGTAAAATAATAATAATAATAATAATAATAATAATAGGGGGAGAAATGTAAAGCGCACAGTAAAAATAAATAAATAATAATCTATGGTGCAATGTGGCCGCGCTATTGCTGTGATGACGTCACGGACCAGGAAGAAGTAACAGTAAACAAAGGCAATGGATGGAATGATGGTGAAACTGAGCGCTACAGCGCTCAGCGTATTTATTAAATAATAAAATAAACAAAAGATTAAACAAACAACAAACAAACACCAAACTTGGCACGTGACATGTACTCGACGTCACCTACATTTCGGTACCATTCTTGTCGCTGTACCACCTATAGGGTCGCTGTTGCAAATAGCTAACCGAATAGCTAACTGGCTATTTTGACCTATTTCCCAACCGGCTAGAACACCAAACTTGGCACGTGACATGTACTCGACATCACCTACATTTCGGTACCATTCTTGTTGCTGTGCCACCTATAGGGGTGCTGTGGCGAATAGCTAACTTAATGACTAACTGGCATTTTTGACCTATTTTCCGACCAGCTAGAACCACCAAACTTGGCACATGGCATGTACTCGACGTCACCTACATTTCAGTTGGGGCACTGCAGCGAATTGCTGACCGTTTTGATTATCTCTTTATTTTAGCAGACGTCAGTAAGAGTGAGCACAAAGAGGTAAGTGACATGGTCACACAGCTGAGTTGGGATTTGAACCAGGGTCCTGCTGGTTACAAGCCTGTTTCTTTAACCACTGGACAACACAGCATCCTATTATATCTTTGTCCCATAAACTTACTGCATTTAAATATTGTTCTTGTATTGCCCTTTAACACTTGTAAGTAGCCTTGGATAAATGCATCGGCCAAATAATTAATAAGCAGAAGAAGAAGCAGCAGAAGAAGAAGAAGCAGAAGAAGAAGCAGAAGAAGATTTTCAAACCACTGAGGTCAACCAAATGTTATGCAAATGTCACTGCAAAATCTATAGATAAAACCAGTTAGTCTTCAAGAAGACAAACACTTTAAAACCTGTCTGCATACAACAGAAAAAAAAAACTGCAAATAAATGTTATGAATAATTATGTTCATACCATATTGATTTGGCCAGCTAAGCAAATAAATAAATAAATAAATAAATAAATAAATAAATAAACAACTTAAAGAATGAGCTTCAGCTACATGAAAGATCGTAATGACTACAAACTTGCCCAATCGTATCTGTTACATTCATGGAATCAGTCATACGTGTGACAGGAAGAATAGAGCCAGGGGGAGCTACACAGCAAACAACAAAGTGCAACCAAATTGTTCATAAACTGAAATGCCTCTATTTAAATGCAAGAAGCATTAGAAATACATTTGTAAAATTAGAAGCCGTAGTCAATGTGGATAGCTATGATATTATAGGGATAACAGAATCCTGGTCAACTCCAAACGATGGAGACGAGTTTAACATGGAAAGATATAGGTTAGTTAGGAAAGATAACAGAAAAATAGGTAAAGAAGGGGACACTCTAATTATGGGAGACTTTAACTTCTCAAACATAAACTGGGCCCACATGACCTCAGACAACAGTTCAGACATTGGAATGATAGAGTTAGTGTAAGATTGTTTGTTCACAAATGGTGAATGTCCTGACTAGATACAATTCATGTCTAGATTTAGTATTAACTAACAATGAAGGAACGATACACAGCTGACAGGTAATAGAACCACTTGGGATAAGTGACCTCAATATGATAGTTTGTGGCAAATAAATCAAGAGCAGTACATAAATCAAATACAACGGTTTACAATTTCAGGAGAGCATTTACAAAGGAATGCAACAGGAGCTTCTAAACATAGACTGGGCTATAATACTAATAGATAATGAAGCAGAAATCAATTGGATTACATTTAGGGATATAATCTTAGAAATGCAGGATACATTTATCCCAAAAATGAGAAAAGGTAAACTTAAGAAAAATAAACTACAACAGGTAAATCCATTTATTAAGCTTGGTATTAATAATTTAATAAAATGATATATTTCTATTAAATTAAATGGAGCAGTCTAACAAATAGAATACAGAGAGCCCTGTAGAGACCTTAAAAAGCAGACTAAGAGAGTGAAAAGGGAACTAGAGAGACAAGTAGCATTTTTTTCAACATGTTAATGCTAAAAGGAAACTGAAAGAGGAAGTCAGTATTTTTCACGACAGCAATGATAATTTAGCAACTAAAGACAACCAAATCACAGATGTACCTAATCAACACTTTGTACAAGTATTTACAAATGAGGATTTATACAATATACCAAGGTTACCAGAATGTACACACACATTTTACCAGTGTTTGTTATCACTGATTACAATATAGGAAGCAGAGAGTTATAATTAGAGGCCAGGCATCAAACTGGAGTAACGTAACAAGTGGGGTACCACAGGGATCAGTACTGGGACCATTGCTTCAATTATATAAATGATTTGGAGCAAGACATAATCAGTAAAGTATGCAAATTTGCAGATGAAACAAAGCTGGCAGGGGTAGCCAACTCTAATCAGCAACTTTAATAATGCAAAGAGATTTTGACAAGATTCAAGCTTGGGCTGAAATTTAATGTGAATAAATGCAAAGTCTTGCACATAGGGCGCAAAAACATTACAGGCAAGTACAGCATGAATAGTAACGAAATAGAGGAGGCTGTGCATGAAATGGACTTGGGGGTAGTAGTGGATGAATCACTTAAGCCAACTAGACAGTGCGGAGAAGCTATAAAAAAAGGCAAATAGAATGTTAGGTTATATATTCAAGACAGCTGAATTCAAATCTAGAGAAGTTATATTAAAATTATACAATGCACTGGTCCTACTACACTTAGAATATTGTGTCCAGTTGTGGTCCCCATATCATAAGAAAGACATTAAGGCAATGGAGAGAGTAGAAGAGAGCAACACAAGTAATTCCAGGATTGAAGGGCATGTCATATTATTATTATTATTATTATTTATTTCTTAGCAGACGCCCTTATCCAGGGCGACTTACAATGGTTACAAGATATCACATTATTTTTACATACAGTTACCCATTTATACAGTTGGGTTTTTTTACTGGAGCAATCTAGGTAAAGTACCTTGCTCAAGGGTACAGCAGCAGTGTCCCCACCGGGGATTGAACCCACGACCCTCCGGTCAAGAGTCCAGAGCCCTAACCACTACTCCACACTGCTGCCCTAGAAGATAGACTGAAATAGCTGAATCTATACAGCCTAGAAAGAAGGAGAGCCAGAGGCGACGTAATAGAGGTATTTAAAATTGTCAAGGGGTTTAACAAAGTAACTGTCCCACATTGTACTGGCGTGTGTGTAATGCATGTGGTTATTGCATCTCTGTGTTACTGTTGCAATACCCCCTCCCCAGGGCTCTGGCACATTATTCTGATGAGAATAAAAAAAAAACAGCATCCAGAACTGGGCACACACATGGCAAATTACATTTAACAGAGAAAAGTGTAAGGTACTGCACGCAGGCAATAAAAATGTGCGTTATAAATATCATATGGGAGATCCTGAAATTGAAGAAGGAATCTATGAAAAAGACCTAGGAGTTTATGTTGACTCAGAAATGTCTTCATCTAGACAATGTGGGGAAGCTATAAAAAAGGCCAACAAGATGCTCGGATATATTGTGAAAAGTGTTGAATTTAAATCAAGGGAAGTAATGTTAAAACTTTACAATGCATTAGTAAGACCTCATCTAGAATATTGTGTTCAGTTCTGGTCACCTCGTTACAAAAAGGATATTGCTGCTCTAGAAAGAGTGCAAAGAAGAGCAACCAGATTTATCCCGGGTTAAAAGCCATGTCATAAGCAGAAGGCTCAAAGAATTGAATCTATTCAGACAATATATTATATATGTTTTTATATAATTATCCTAGATGTGTCTCTACTTTTTTGTGATTGGGCACTGTACATAGCGAGTAGTTTACTGGTGCCCGCAAATCCTGTGCATTCAGCCAATAGGAAAGCTCGTGATTCCTGCAAACAGACAGGGAGCCTTCCCATTGGCTGTCTGGTGTGGAGCTGCCAGGGGGACTGCGCGGTCTGTAGCCTCAGTGACAGGCAAATTACTAGATGAGATAGAGGTGTCTAGTAAGAGGTGAGCTGCTCATCATTTCCACAATGTGTATTTATTTTTGTGCACAATAATTGTAAACTTAAGCAAAATCAAGAGTTCGTAATATTTGCACCATAGATTTTTTTTTTAACCGTGCGCTTTACATTCCCCCCCCCCCATTATTATTATTATTATTATTATTATTATTATTATTATTATTTTACCGCTTTCAGAAATTGAAAAACTGAAAATATTGTTTGTTCTTTTAATTTTTCAGTTTTTATTTTCATCTACAAACAAACATCTAACCGCGGTAAAACTCCACATTCGTGTTTTCTTTTTTATTTGCAAAAAAGCAAAAAAAAAAAAAAAAAAAATAGCAAGCTGTAAAAATGAATAGCAAGCTAGAAAAAATGAATAGCAAACTGGAGTAGCGAAAAGCAAGATGGAATAGCGAACTGCAGGCTGGAATAGCGAGCTGGATTAATGTGAGCTGGAATAGCGAACTGCGAACCGCTTGCTAACTTCACTAACGTGGTGAGACATAGTCTTTCATTAACTAAAACCCTTTTCCAAGTGCAAATTAACTCCAGATAAATTATAACAATTAACACATTTGCTTTTAAATCCCCACGCAAACAAAAGAAATAGTCGCAAGAAGACCTGCTCTTTGAGATATTAACAT
Source organism: Acipenser ruthenus (assembly GCF_902713425.1). Taxonomy (NCBI): domain Eukaryota; kingdom Metazoa; phylum Chordata; class Actinopteri; order Acipenseriformes; family Acipenseridae; genus Acipenser; species Acipenser ruthenus. Next base: position 5,642,579 of record NC_081241.1, on the reverse strand, counting down.
TATTTCATAAATCAATATAATTTTGGAAATCACATTAGCACGATTACCTATAAGGAAATAGGCACAACGACCACTTGAAAATGCCAAAATCAATGCTACATACCGATTTCTTGATTAACACCGGAGTTATCATTTATGACCTTTTGAAAATCCTGCCCTTGGGTCATAAATCAAATAGGCAATACATTTCTCAACATTTACTCACAAGCGTTTACCAGGAGAAAAAACAAAAAACAAAAACAAGAACAAAAAAAAAACTATTTTAAGGATCACAGTGTATCCAGATGGTGACCGGGATACACTGCAATGTGTAGAAGATCTTCCTCCTGGTGAATGTTCCTGAATACATGTTGAAAAAAGCAATTAAATAGTCAACAACACGGGATACAGCAAAGGTAAAACAATGTGTTTCTTGTAAAATATTGCAGGGAATTCTGGAACACTTTGAAACATTTCAAATTCAACTGATATTTATTCAAAATCTCATTGTCAAATTAGCAATTAATACCCCACGCTGCATTTTGCATTACAATCAGCAATTACATTTTGAATTGCGCGATGTTTATTTTTTATATCTCTTGAAGAGTAAGTAGCGGGTTTCCAAAAAATATAACGTTATATGTCCCTTTAAGTAACGTACCAGGAATGTTTTATTTTCAGTGTAAACATCCCGACAACGTTTTACACTTGTAACTTTAAAGTCTGTTTCAAAGCCCTTTTCAAAATGGCCACTGTTGTGCACTGCTAGATTATTGCCCACACTGTCAAACAGGTAACACAGCAAGAACAGAAAAGCCAGAGCACAGTGATTTAGAGGACATGTCTCAAACCCCAGTGAACTAGAGCGACCATTGTTTTTGAATACATGTATTTCATGTTTTAATATTCCACTCAGGGGTGAAATTCTCATCAAAGTGCAGGTACTCCTATGCACAGCTGGGTGTGTTTCTACTCATTTAAAAAATTGAGACAATTTGAATGCCAATGAATAAATACTTTTAAAATGTATACATATCGGTACACGATACATTTTTTGTAATACAAAATAAGCCTTCAAAAATAACCGATACATTATAACCAATTCACCATAAACAAAGAAGCTGAAAATACTGAAAGCTTGTATCACTGTCACGTACTGTAATACAACACTTAAGTTAAACCTTAAATAAGTATTAAGAAATATCACACTATGCAGGTGCTGCTGTAGAGAGGGAGTTTTGTTTCAAGATATCCTAAAAAAGGGGAGGATGTTATAAAAAATGGTATAAAAAAACAAATGTACTATGAACAAATTCAACAAAAAGGTCTGAGTCAAACAATGCACAATAGTGACTGAAATACCCCTGAAATATTCATTTTTTATGTAACAGGCACTACTCTTTAAAAATATTATCTACTTGACTTGGCCATGTTACTCTCCATAGTATTCTCTGAAAGCATCCACACACTTTTCAGTCCCTGCATACTCACCTACAACAGGACCTGGCCATGCTACAATGATAGCCTTGGATAAGAACATATATCCCTGTTATATTTTATAATTTTTACATATTACTTCTAATAATAAACTGGAGACAAAAATCAGGAGTTTCGCAAGATTTTGCTTATTATTATAGCTCTGACAACAGGTCAAACTTAATAGATGAATCAATCATATAAATTGATTGAAATTAATACAATACCTAAGCTTAAGTACATTACTTACGTACAGTGCCTTGCGAAAGTATTCGGCCCCCTTGAACTTTGCGACCTTTTGCCACATTTCAGGCTTCAAACATAAAGATATGAAACTGTAATTTTTTGTGAAGAATCAACAACAAGTGGGACACAATCATGAAGTGGAACGAAATTTATTGGATATTTCAAACTTTTTTAAACAAATAAAAAACTGAAAAATTGGGCGTGCAAAATTATTCAGCCCCACTGAATTAACTGTAAACAGTAGTTAAGGCTGAAAGAGTATAATATATATTTTTTTTAAAATCACTGTCATTATAATTTGTGGCAAAACCATATTTTTATAAAGTAATAGCATTACTGATCAGACCCAGGACACTGGACCCTCAGTGTTGATTTGTTCTGAATACTAATCAGAATCTGTAGCACAGTAAATACATGCCTTGTCTAGTCTTCAAGGTTTCTAAGTTGTACTGGACTGTACATGTGCAGGTTTGCAGTGACACCTCAACTAACCTGTGTGCACATTCAGTATCTTCAGCTATCAGCATGGGTCTACAAGGTCCTTCATAAGCAAGTCTACTGTGTGTTTTATTTCATGCTAATATAACCTTTTGATCCATAGATCACATTCCAGTATACAGCATGGACTCCAAGTACAATTGAGTATGACATCTCTGAGACTGGAGCAGAAAACACAAACTTGAAAAAACAGAACACTTACCAATTAGAAATTATATTCACAGGATCACTTCTTCTCTGTATCACAGCATATCGAACCTGCATACCAGAATCTATCAAACAACTGTACAGCAAACAGTAGAGCCGTGTGTAAAGAGGGAAGCTGGAGCTTATAAACCACAAGACAACCTCAATACACTATTTCAGTATGTCAGATACGGGTTAACAACTGCGAACTTTGAAATTGAACATCCTTATATCTGTTAATTATTTAAGTTACCTTTTTTCTGTTTGTTGTATTAATACATTGCAAAACAAAAGATTAAACTATCCACAGAAGTAAAGAAAATGCAACACTACACCTAACTCGTGGTATACCGTTTCACTGTTCTTTTGTAATATTAATGCCCTAGACACATTCACAGAGTACAATATACAATACAGTGAAGATTTATTAAACTCCTTCCGAGAAGCGATATACATTCTTAAAATGTCTTTAACCTTGATTTAAAATATATGTGCCGAGTCCTCTGGCCTTGGTTTGGGTTACCTATGTCAGTAAACTTGAATCTACAAAAACATCATCCAGTTGCAAAACAATAAATAAAAGCATGGACCAGGGTTCCAGCAGAGTCTAAATATATTTCCCATATGAGAAAAATACTATTGTGTAAACCAAAAGAGCAATAGGAAGGGTCAACCTAATCCCACCATTGATTAAATACATTTCAACCATTTAAACATGGGAAGTGAGAGAACAGGAATAATACTGTGTGTGTGTGTCAGTGTGTGTGTGTGTGTGTCTGTGTGTGTGTGTGTCTGTGTGAGTGTGTGTGTGTGTCAGTGTGTGTGTCAGTGTGTGTGTGTGTGTGTGTGTGTGTGTGTATGTATGAGTGTGTGTATGTGTGTGTGTGTGTTGCTGGTTTCTTGTAAACCTGATTCCAATGGAACAACATATTGTGTCTGTAATAACTAATAACCACATTAGAAATGACTGCCTAACATTGCCAATAGGATATAGGGCCCCCATGAGTATGCAGTATTGCATTGATGCAACATGACAAGGCTGCAGAATATGACATTGTTCTGGAGGAATATGTGACCATTCCTCAATAACTGTCACGTCTTATAACTTCATGTTGAGGATGGAAATCTAAAGCACGGGTCTGTTCTCCAGAATTATCTACACAGTCACACCTTTTGAGACATGTTTGCAGTGTGTTTGAACAGCCAGCACACAAATTCCCCTTTACACAGTGGTGTGCAAATGTATTAGAACACCCCATTGCTTCTGTTGTGCACATGAAATCAAACCACTGTAACTGAACATCTAGGAGTGCCAGTGTGAAAGGGGCTTAAGTAACCTCTAATATTAATATATTCAGTTTAAGGTTTGGTGATCCTTTATTCCAATGAAGAAGGCACTGGCCAGGATGTTTGTCTACTTGACTTAGTAGTAGTTTCACTGTAGAATCCTCTTTTGAAGGTTTTGAAGTTATGGATGAGGAAGACTTCTAGTTGTAACGTCTCTTATAATGTTGTATGTTTATTACTGCATATACAGTACCACCATGGCTTAGAGCATATGAAATAATTTCTTTATAGTTACTATGTAATTACATTATTACTGGAAAGTAAAATAAAGCATTATAATAAGTAGACCAAATTAAACCACTGGAACTGAAACATCAAAATAGGCAAATGAGTGATTGTCTAATTTAATTGATTACTTTAATAGGCCACACATGCAATTCATTTAAAATAGTAAGAGAAAAGGAACACATACCCACACATGGTAAAATGCAGGAGACTTTTTAGAAGTCGTAAGAAGCCTAATTAAAGCACAAAGTAGCTAACATTTCCACACACAAGGGCCTATTGTTTCTATATCACTGATTACTGATCGAAAAATGAAATTCTCCCAGAGGTTTTCATGCAGGTAGGTACTGTATATAAAGTATAGCAATGACAAATCTTGAGGTGTAAATAAATGTTGTGTAATAAATGTGCACACTACTGTATCAGATGTATTTTCCACCCTAGTTTTCCCTTTTGACAATTCATATGTAAAACAAACGTCTTGTTATAGGGTGTGGTTCACTGCATTCAGTTTGCATGAGTTTTTGTTTAATGTTGGTAATTAGACACATAACAATAATCTTCATACCTACACGGTAGCATTGCAGGTACTTTCTTTTTGTTTTACTTAATTGTAATTTAAAATAAATATTTTCTTCACAGACTTTTTTTTTGTTTTACTATTTAGTCGTTAGGGGTTGAAGCAGTTAAATATGGTCTTTATCTCAGCCCTGCAGCAAGAGTCACATTAACCACTAATAAGTTACAGCCTCGAAAATGTACACAGTGTGGTCACAGTGCATCCTGTCACACTCGGGAGACATCACTGTGAGGCTCTCTGCTCGCACGGTCAGTTCACCACACTGTGAGGCAGGGGCCTTGTGGTTTTTTGTGTGCAAAAACTACATCAAGAATCAGCACAAACAGCGCTTTGTCACAGGAAATATTCTTTAATATTTAATTTTAGCTGAATGTAGATTAATGATAGTTTTTTGTAGTTTATCCGTGACCTTAAACAATTCAAATATATTCTATAGCATTAAAAGCATGAGAAATATTTCATGAAAAAGTATTTGTAAAGTTGTAAATGCCATTCATGTTATATACAAGTTATAATAACAGATCATACAAACCTTGTGAATAGACCTTGTGAACTACTGTACATTGAGAAATACAGTAGGTAATACACTATTAAAATGTTAAACACTCAATCAAAAATATTCAGTATGTGTAGCACTAAAAATAAATAAATAGGTTAAGTTAAAATTAGACAAACGCTTCAATAATAAAATCCAGCAGACTGAGACTTTTAGCATAAAGCTTCTAATAATGTTACAATGGATTTAATTTAAAATTGAAACTATCCCTTCCCTAAAATAACAAGATGTCATCCAAGATTGATGTTTCACAGGGGCTGTGAAACCAGCCGTTCATTTTCCTTTTTTTAATCTAGCTTTTTTTTTTTGCGCACACAGAATACACAGATGCAAACACATTCCAATAGTGGTTTCATGGTTTGAATGAAATTCCACAGCGCTGTTTAAAATATCCTCTCTCTGGCATTCCCTTCCATTGGGATTCCAGATCGTGTTGTCCTGTGATAAAACAAACTCTAGCAAAAGAGCAAAAGAGCCAATGAATTGACTTTTATATAGAAAAACAGCACCTTCAAACCAAAGAGAGCGCATCAAGTTCATTGCAAACCCTCTTTATATATATATATATACATTTTTATTTTTATTTTTTTCTCATTCAGATAATGCTTTGGAAATCTTCCTCTAAGCTTGTTAATATGATGTGGGATTTAAATTGTAATTATTTTGTATTAATCGTGCTTTCAAGTTAATCGCACTTAACAAAAATGTACTTAATAGCGTTTTCTTTTTTTGTAAGTATCTTATTTCTTCTACTCATAAAAAGAAAACGCTATTAAATACAGTTTTGTTAAGTGAGATTAGCGGGTTGTCAAAGTTTTGATTTGGTCCCAGCCTACAATTTTCAGAAAACGTAACAGAAGGCCTAATTAATTAGGGAAAGATTTGAATACTTAGGAAACATCAAAATATGCAGTACTGAAAGCAAACAAAGACAAAATACCTGTTAAATAAATAGTTTAATGAAATATACTATTCATATTTTACGTGTTTAATGTATTAAACCAAATGAAGCTGTCATTGATATTTGTCATTTATATCCTTTATATATGTACCTGTATTTAAACCTTTGAGAATTTAATTTTGCAATCAGCGATATAGAATCAATAGGCACTCGTGTGTTGAAAATGTTAGACCACTTTGTGCTTTAATTTGGCATCTTAATCAACTTCTAAAAAGTCTCCTGCATTTTATCTTTTGTGGCTACAGCATGTGTTTTCTTTCTCGTACTATTTTAAATTAATTGCATGTGTGGTCTATTAAAGTCATCAATTACATTAGACAATCATTAATTTGCTTATTTTGACAATGTTCCCAGATTTTTTGTGACAGTGGTTTGATTTCATAAGCACAAAAAATGAAAACAAAAAAATCAATGGGGTGTTCTAATACATGTGCACCCTGCTGTATTATATACAGAAGCAATGGGGTGTTCTAATACATGTATTATTATTATTATTATTATTATTATTATTATTATTATTATTATTATTATTATTATTTATTTCTTAGCAGACGCCCTTATCCAGGGCGACTTACAATTGTTACAACATATCACATTATACATTATTTCACATTATACAGATATCACATTATTTTTTACATACAATTACCCATTAATACAGTTGGGTTTTTACTGGAGCAATCTAGGTAAAGTACCTTGCTCAAGGGTACAGCAGCAGTGTCCCCCACTGGGGATTGAACCCACAACCCTCCGGTCAAGAGTCCAGAACCCTAACCACTACTCCACACTGCTTATATACAGAAGCAATTATGGGGTGCCAAACAGGCAATATATCAACTTTGATATATATATATATATATATATGATTGATAATTGTTGATATATATACATCAATGTTTGATATATATGTATTGACTTGGGATAATAATAAATAAGCATTTTATTAATTATTATAATTATACAATTGTATGATGCACATGGTAATTAAGCACCATTATTCATTTTAGCAAAGGTGTAATGGTTAATTTACACATTAATTGCTTTCAGTTTAGGGACAAGTTTGAAATCCCGTTGTCTCAAAGCGACCAGTAAATCTGGAGCCAGGTAGTTTTATAGCTGAAAGCAAGATTGAAAAAGGACACGCTTTCTGCAAGCTGGAGTGATTTTAATGTGATGTGCTTCAGCACGAAAAATCACGGAAACATCGGAGGGCAAATTAAGCACAAATATATTATATTGTTTATTTGCACAGTAAGTTCCGATTTAAGGTATCGGTAAAATATACGTTTGGTATGGGTAGTGCATGAAGAGCAATAAGAAATGCAGCCGAACTACAATATGAAGATGTGTGTTCTAAACAGTTCAAAACAAAGTGAGCCTGTGCCGCATCATAAATGCATCTGTCTAATTCACGTAAATACTCTCATCTGCATTTTAGGAGCAATAATCAATTAAAGTATAATCTTAAACAGAGTTTTGGTAGTTGGGATCAGTAGACAGTTTTAAATTACAATAACTAATAACCCTGATGCAGAAAGGGTTTCCTGTCTCTGCGCTCGACAATAGAAGGACACTTTGTCCATCATTTTTTTATTTTATTATTTATTTATTTTTGGCTATGCAGCGGTTCATAAATACTGTACGCAACACTCCTATTATTCATTACAAATTAGGAGGTAAAGTCGACAGCCCCATAGTAGTCCAACGGAAAGCCTAATTCAAATATACCGGTATATATTAATTTATTATTTTTTTACAATTAAACATAGCATTTTAATAACACTTTGGTTAAAATTAATGTTAGGCTACATGTACTACAAAAGTAAGTATCAGGACCCCGCTGAGCTTACTAACAATGTGCCTGCTCCATGTCAATACATATTATTAATTTTTTAGCAGACGCCCTTATCCAGGGCGACTTACAGTCGTAAAACAAAAATACATTAAGAATCAGAAGTACAAGTATTAATACAAGTAAGAGCAATGTATATCAAACATGGACATATACTAACAATCATCAATCCATATATATAGCAAACATTGATGTATGTCACGAAGGACAATTAAAATCAGGGGTAAGTATATTTATTTTAATTGCTAAAGGTAGCCAAACTACGCCACATGGTGGAATATACGGGCAAGAGGGTCCCGGAATTTTAATACACTTTCATGATTAAATCTTATACTTAATAAACTTTTATCCAAATCGTTCTTCGCAGGTTCTTTTTTTTAATCCCAGCACCACACAAGATACTATTATAAATAGGCTTGATTTAGTACAGAAATGTCTTTAAAATATAAAAAAAACTTCAGTCACAACACACAGTATTATTCCTTTTTCTTGCTCATCTGGTTAACACAGGATAGCATGCTTCGTACACAATTTTAAAACACATCATTCAATAACGAGGGTATAGCAACTAAAAAGATAAGATCAATATTTGGCAGAACAGTTGAATAAAGTCCGCCAAATCGTGGTGCAACTACTTGTCTTAGTATGCAAAAGAAAAAAAAAAAATAGAAAATCAATCTTAATCTCACGAGTCTGTCCCGGTTCAGTTGATAGCTGAGAAAAGATCCAACTCGTTACACCCGTGCCTTCAGAGGACTCTAGAAAGAACAGTCCATGTTCAGCACAGCTCACTCTAGCCTCCAGGAACGCTTGCACAGTCTCCCGTGCAGCAATAACAGTTCCAGCAGGCAGCAAAGCTGATCCCGGCGCACACTCTAGCCTGAAAAATCAGTCTTAAACACAGCGTGTATAAGCACAGATTTCAGTGCCTAGACAGATTTACAGCATAGTCAAACTTCACTCAATTGGTCTATCGGGGGTGGGGATGGGGGGGTAATAGAAAGAAAACAGTCTTGGTTTATAACAAGCAATTCCACCTGGTTTATCACGAGAGGGGGTATAACAGTCAAAGTATTGAAATCACAAACATAACGCCTGTCAGCGTCTTAAGCAGCCAAACATGAGCACCAATACAGCTCTTTTCAGTATTGTACTTCCCTGTGTGCTGCCTGAGTCGCGTCTTTCTCAATCTTCGTCCACGAAATGTTGTTCTTTCCTTTCTACAGCTCTACTTAATCCATTAATATCGGGTCGATCTTGCGGGTCTATATTCCTCCTCCCTTGTCACCGTTCATTCTCTCCCCAGTTTGTGAGTCAAAGCACTATTGTCTGTGAGGGATAGATTAGGGCAGGTGAAAACACTAGAGATGATTAACTGTGGGAGTCGGGAGTCAGGGATCCCAAACTGGTTTCAGGTGTGGTGTTCAAGCATATAAAATTAACAATTAGTGACTACAACAAAAACAAGTGTGATAAAAAAAATAAATAAATCCACACACAATAAAAATCAAACAAATCATCATAATAAGACAGGCTGTGTGGTCCAGTGGTTAAAGAAAGGGGCTTGTAACCAGAAGGTCCCCGGTTCAAAACCCACCTCAGCCACTGACTTATTGTGTGACCCTGAGCAAGTCAACCTCCTTGTGCTCCGTGTTTCGGGTGAGACGTAATTGTAAGTGACTCTGCAGCTGATGCAGTTCACACACCCAGTCTCCGTAAGTCGCCTTGGATAAATGCGTCTGTTAAATAAATAAATAATAATGATAAAAATTAAACACATTAAAACCACGAATATATAAAAAAAAGATATTTAGTGCACACAATAACATCCACCCGCACCATTTTAACATTTATATATCAACTATCAATCCATATATAGCAACATGTGCACACTGCTGTAATTGTACATTAAAGGTCTCCATTAGCCATGCACCATTCCTGGACAGTATTGTGTGCATCTCAAAGAACCTCACCAATCAGTTCAGTGATATGGACAAAGAGAAGTATGCAATATATATATATATATATATATATATATATATATATATATATATATATATATAGTAAAAGACCTCACACCACTCACAGTTCTTTGGGGTTCAGTATTAATAGAACCTGTCCCTGTTCATGAGAAATGCATGTTGTGGGGTTCAGTATTAATAGAACCTGTCCCTGTTCATGAGAAATGCATGTTGTGGGGTTCAGTATTAATAGAACCTGTCCCTGTTCATGAGAAATGCATGCTGTGGGGTTCAGTATTAATAGAACCTGTCCCTGTTCATGAGAAATGCATGCTGTGGGGTTCAGTATTAATAGAACCTGTCCCTGTTCATGAGAAATGCATGCTGTGGGGTTCAGTATTAATAGAACCTGTCCCTGTTCATGATAAATGCATGCTGTGGGGTTCAGTATTAATAGAACCTGTCCCTGTTCATGAGAAATGCATGCTGTGGGGTTCAGTATTAATAGATCCTGTCCCTGTTCATGAGAAATGCATGCTGTGGGGTTCAGTATTAATAGATCCTGTCCCTGTTCATGAGAAATGCATGCTGTGGGGTTCAGTATTAATAGATCCTGTCCCTGTTCATGAGAAATGCATGCTGTGGGGTTCAGTATTAATAGATCCTGTCCCTGTTCATGAGAAATGCATGCTGTGGGGTTCAGTATTAATAGATCCTGTCCCTGTTCATGAGAAATGCATGCTGTGGGGTTCAGTATTAATAGATCCTGTCCCTGTTCATGAGAAATGCATGCTGTGGGGTTCAGTATTAATAGATCCTGTCCCTGTTCATGAGAAATGCATGCTGTGGGGTTCAGTATTAATAGAACCTGTCCCTGTTCATGAGAAATGCATGCTGTGGGGTTCAGTATTAATAGAACCTGTCCCTGTTCATGAGAAATGCATGCTGTGGGGTTCAGTATTAATAGAACCTGTCCCTGTTCATGAGAAATGCATGCTGTGGGGTTCAGTATTAATAGATCCTGTCCCTGTTCATGTGAAATGCATGCTGTGGGGTTCAGTATTAATAGAACCTGTCCCTGTTCATGAGAAATGCATGCTGTGGGGTTCAGTATTAATAGATCCTGTCCCTGTTCATGAGAAATGCATGTTGTGGGGTTCAGTATTAATAGGTGTTTTTAATGCAATATTACATTCAGGTTTTATGCAGAACTATGAAACACTGAGGAGGCATATCAATGATACTAAAATACAATTATAAAATTATAAATAAAAGTTACAACTAGAAGTCTTCCTCATCCATAGCTTCAAAACGCTCAATAAGAATTCTGCAGTAAAACTACTGAAACGACTCAGTCAAGCAGACACACATTCTGACCAGCGCCTTCTTCATTGGAATAAAGCACCAAACCTTTAGCTCAATATATTAATATTATAGGTTAGGGGTTCTGGAAATGACCTTGATATAATTAAAGTATTCAGTTGCTTCCCAAAATTAATTTGAGATAAAAAAATAAAATAAAAAAAATTCTATCTGCCAATAACAATATACACTATTTATGAATAAGATATTCTTCTGTCATTGTAAATGCTGTTTGTTCGTGTAAACACCATATTTTTTTTAGTTTGACTTATATACGTAATTCAGCTCTGCAGACACACACACACACAATAGGCGATCATTCTGAATACTTGAGTATTACATTATGATGCACTTTTTAAATTGTATTTTACATCCATATTACGTTTAAGAGATATGTTTAAGTTTATATATCGTATTGTGTAAAATATAACAAAAGAATATAAAATAAATACAAAAGTTCATATATCACATAGCATATATCACAACATAACAGCAGAGCTCAAGGAAGAGAGTCATTGTGCATCCCTGTCGACTGAATAGAATACCTGTTCACAATGGGACATCATTACAATAGAATAATGTCATTTAAGTGGTTGATTCTAACTTGTTTTTTCCCTGAACCTTTAATTAATGATGGATTATAGAAGAACTATTAAACAATCAACAGTGGTGAATGTTGAAATACTAAAATAACTTCAATTCAGTGACAAACGTTTCGACTATAGCAGTCTTTTTTACATTGAACGAAAAAGCAAATTTTAAAAAGGCTTTAAATAGTGTTGAAAATCCTGCTTCATAACAAGTAATTGAATATATAAGGATCTCAAGTCGAAATGTGATCCCGTCGGCTTGGAGTTCACAATGCAGAGCAAATGATCAGTATGCATTACAAATGTATTTTTCTGTACAGTTATATGGGAGTGCACTTGTAATAGCTCTGCAGTAATGAATGTATGCGTTTGGATAATGTTTCACATTTTTAATAATTCAGATTGGAAACTAACCCCTTAATCTGCTCCCTATTTTACTGCATTTAATCCTGTACTTTAGAGTACTATAATCTGTCACAAGTGTTATTTAATCTGTAGTATTTTGTATTTAATTATATCCTGATGTAATTATCACTGATATTGTTATCTGCTCTGATATTGATTTGTATTTTGTAATATACTTGTACTTGTTACAACCGAAGTAATATATATCAAGGCTGCATGATATGGGATCCAATTTGCTTAATGTTAAGGGCGATGCAAACCTATAGACTGTGTCACCATAATCAATTTGTGTTAAAAATACAAGCATTAGCCTTTTTTGTAACTGCAGAAAAATAAGATTTGAATCTATACAAAAAACCTAGCATGAATTTCATTTTTTTTTTTGCAAGATGGTCAATATGGGCCTTGAAATCAAGATTACTATCCAGCCAAATACCCAGATACTTATAGTTGTCAACTAACTCAATGGCGTTGTTATCTAAAGTAACTAAAGCTGAATCAATAGTAACATTTGTCCTTGTAGCAGAGAATACCATAGCTTTTGTCTTACTAGAAGGGGAGGGATTACATGAATATAAAATGGTATTATCTGCATAGAGATGGTACTTACAGTATTTAATGTTGTCACCGATATTAATATATAGAATAAACAATAACAGACCAATAATTGATCCTTGAGGACCACCCTTATTTAATAAATCAGGATTTGACATCAGATTTGCATGTTTAACAATCTGTGATCAATTAGTAAGAGGCTTGCAATCCAATACCAGCGCTCAATAACATTTTATTGAGTAGTGCATGATCAACCATATCAAAAGGCCATGTTGATTTCTTATCTAAAGCCATTTTGATGTCATCCATCACTTTCAATGTTGCAGTCACAGTAGTCTTAACCTAAAACCAAACTGCATAGTGTTGAAGATTGTATTTGCATCCAACTAGCATTTCAATTGTGGGCAGCAGTGTGGAGTAGTGGTTAGGGCTCTGGACTCTTGAGCGGAGGGTCATGGGTTCAATCCCAGGTGGGGGACACTGCTGCTATACCCTTGAGCAAGGTACTTTATCTAGATTGCTCCAGTAAAAACCCAACTGTATAAATGGGTAATTGTATGTAAAAATAATGTTTTTTTAAAAAATGAAATTGTACGTATAATGTAATTATTTGTAAAAAAAAACAACATCATATCTTGTAACAATTGTGAGTCACCCTGGATAAGGACGTCTGCTAAGAAATAAATAATAATAGCTCTTATCAGTAACAGTCCATTTGTTACAAATGTTTTTTTACAGTGTCTGTTCAGTCAAACAATTTGATTAATTCATTACATTAAGAACTTCTCAAAATGTTTGTAGACATCTGTGAATGGACAGTGTCTGTCAAGGATGGTGAATGTCAGGAAGCAGACACAGGAGACAGAAGCTGCAGTTTAAAAGGTGCTGCTGCACACTTTTATTTAACACCAAACAAAGAAAAAGGCACAGGGGCCAAAACAAAACACTCCTGTATAAACACTTGTCAGGCTGGGCATTCGCTTTCACTGACCAGTGCACAGCATATTCACAACACAGCACAGCATAGCATAGCATATTCACAATACAGCACAGTACAGCACAGCATATTCACAATACAGCATATTCACAACACGGCATATTCACAACACAGCATAGCATATTCACAACACAGCATAGCATATTCACAACACAGCATAGCATATTGACAATACAGCACAGCATAGCATAACATTCACAATACAGCACAGCATCAAGCTCTAGGGTGCCAGATAGTAATAAATATCCTATCAAATTATTTAACTTAACCACATTACCAGGACCAGAAAACCCATTATCCTATTCAAATCCTATATAGTCAACAAGAGTAAAATGGGACTATTAATTAATTGAATGACCAAACAAGTTGCTTATGAGGTTTTTATATATATATATATATATATATATATATATATATATATATATATATATATATATATATATTTAGATGGCTCCAGCTTTAAGTCCATTTACCCATAATAATGAAACCAAATTACAAAAGCAAAATAAAACACAAGTTTTACAGAAAAGAAACAAAACATGTACAAAACAAAATATTAATTAACCAAACAAAAATGACAGTTAATTGCTATGGTAATAACAAACAGTACAAGACAATGAAAAGCTTTTCATCCCTATTGGAAACCTGCTTTAAATACGGTCCTTCCCAGAGACAAACTAACTTTACCATCGTGTTACCAAAGACACCTCTTTAGTAATCAACGCCAGGGGTTGCGGGAATATACCCTCACGAGCCAATTTACACTATTAAACTGCAAGCCGGGTTTCAATAGTCTCAGCAAACACACACAACGCAATATACATACCCAACAATTAATCAACAAAGCAAAAGTTAATTAACAATTTACTAAAATAAAATACAGAAACAAAAAACACCAGTATACTATAAAGCAATATTTAAAATTATTTACTGGTCAAAACAAAATAAATAAATAGGAGGAAAATAATAAAGTAAGGAAAATAACACACGAGTCTGTAACACACAAGGATTGGCGGTAATACTATAGCAGTTCTGATAGACAGAGTAATGTTCATTTAATATGCTGCAAGTCAGTTATATTCGAATTATTTTCTCTTCCTTACAGGGACTGTATTGGATATTTAACCAGTCACAAAAATGTCAGATTCCCTTTAGCAATCGAAACAACGATGCGGGAATCCTTTCAATGACCTAAAACTACCCAATTCCAAAGCTGTACGACCTGTTCCGCTGGAACAAACAGGTTAGTTAACCTTGTTTGTTCATCTGGCCTCCGGCCCGTAGTTTGTTCCAAATACTTGGCAAGTAGTTTAGTTAACGTTTTCCTCATGCAGCCGCTGATAATATAGAAAACTTTTTCCCTTTCAAATTGTTTCGTTTGAACACACCATCACAGTCACAGCCCTCAACTCCAAACTTCCTGATGACATCACACAATGCCTTCCATCCCAGACTGCATAGCAAACAGGAACCGCCAACCTCCATACAGCACCCGTAGTGACCTCCAGCAAGCCTCCTCAACAAGCTAATTGTTCAGCTTTTATACGCAAGTGGTTCTCTGTTAAACGTACAGTATCGATATGTCATGTTTGCCACAGCATAGCATAGCATAGCATAGCATAGCATATTGACAGCACAGCACAGCATAGCACAATACAGCACAACACAACATAGCATAGCATAGCACAGCATAGCATATTCACAATACAGCATAACATAACATAACATAACATAACATAACATAACATAACATGCAAACTCCCTCTCCCAGACAAAGGGTTTCTCCTCTCCTATATGCCATGTGGCTTGAGCCTAATTAACCACCAGTCATTCAGTTAAGGCTCCAGCCACATTCTCACATGTATTCTGGCAGGGCTGAATTTAACCCCCTCCCTGCCAACCCACTATTCCACACACACACGCACACACACACACACACACACACACACACACACACACACACCAGCAGGGCTTCCACAACATCACACAAAGATTATGTAAGGGGACAGCACAGAAATGAAGAAACTTAATCTTCTATTGTACTAATTAGTGAGTGTGTAGTGTACCTTATAAAATCCAAAAACAATACATCTGCACAGTAATGTTACAGTTTCTACATGCGTTTCTGATACAATTGTGTGCTTACATATATCATGCAAAAAGATGTACACATTATATACATTGTAACTAAGCATAATAACATTGTAATGATGTGTAGGTACACATGTAATGACTAAACCCCAAAAGTAATGACTAAAGCTAAGGTTTACAATTTTAGAAAAGCAAACTACGAAGGTATGAAACAGAGACTAACAGAAGTAGATTGGAGTAAAATAGAGAAAACATCCACAGAAAAAGGGTGGCTGTTTTTTAAAAATGTAGTACTAGAGGCACAAAACAATTACATCCCAAAAGTAGACAAATCTAAATCTAAAACAAAATGGCCAAAATGGTTTAATAGATCAATTAAAAAAAATATTCAGCGAAAAAAGGCACTTTACAGAGCGTTTAAAAGGGACCAAAAACAAAGCACACAGAAAGAGTACTTGGAACTGCAAACACAAGTCAAAAAGGAAGTTAGAAAGGCCAAGAGAGAGATAGAAATCAATATTGCTAAGGGGGCTAAAACCAATTCCAAAATGTTTTTCCAATATTATAACAGCAAGAGAACATTCAAAGAGGAGGTTAAATGTCTAAGAGACACAAATGGCAAAATCATAGATGAAGAAAAAAAAATAGCAAATATATTAAATGATTACTTTTCACAGGTTTTTACAAAGGAGGACACGGACAACATGCCCCACATGTCGACCTGTTCCTATCCAGTTTTAAATAACTTTAGCATAACAGAGGCAGAAGTGTTAAAGGGACTGGGAGCTCTTAAAATAAACAAATCCCCTGGGCCAGATGAGATCCTCCCAATAGTACTCAAAGAAATGAAAGAAGTTATTTACAAACCGCTAACCAAGATCATGCAACAGTCTCTTGACACAGGGGTTGTACCAACAGACTGGAAAATAGCAAATGTAATACCAATCCACAAAAAGGGAGACAAAACCGAACCAGGTAACTACAGACCAATAAGCCTGACTTCTATTTTATGTAAACTTATGGAAACTATAATAAGATCCAAAATGGAAAATTACTTATATGGTAACAATATCCTGGGAGACAGCCAGCATGGTTTTAGGAAAGGGAGATTATGTCTAACTAACCTACTTGACTTTTTTGAGGATGCAACATTGAAAATGGATAACTGCAAAGCATACGACATGGTTTATTTAGATTTCCAGAAAGCTTTTGACAAAGTCCCGCATAAAAGATTAATTCTCAAACTGAACGCAGTAGGGATTCAAGGAAATGCATGCACATGGATTAGGGAGTGGTTAACAGGTAGAAAACAGAAAGTACTGATTAGAGGAGAAACCTCGAAATGGAGTGAGGTAACCAGTGGTGTACCACAGGGATCAGTATTAGGTCCTCTGCTATTCCTAATCTACATTAATGATTTAGATTCTGGTATAGTAAGCAAACTCGTTAAATTTGCAGACGACACAAAAATAGGAGGAGTGGCAGACACTGTTGAAGCAGCAAAGGTCATTCAAAATGATCTAGACAGCATTCAAAATTGGGCAGACACATGGCAAATGAAATTTAATAGAGAAAAGTGTAAAGTATTGCATGCGGGCAATAAAAATGTGCATTATAAATATCATATGGGAGATAGTGAAATTGAAGAAGGGAACTATGAAAAAGACCTAGGAGTTTATGTTGACTCAGAAATGTCTTCATCTAGACAATGTGGGGAAGCTATAAAAAAGGCTAACAAGATGCTTGGATATATTGTGAGAAGTGTTGAATTTAAATCAAGGGAAGTAATGTTAAAACTCTACAATGCATTAGTAAGACCTCACCTAGAATATTGTGTTCAGTTCTGGTCACCTCGTTACAAAAAGGATATTGCTGCTCTAGAAAGAGTGCAAAGAAGAGCAACCAGAATTATCCCAGGTTTAAAAGGCATGTCGTATGCAGACAGGCTAAAAGAATTGAATCTATTCAGTCTTGAACAAAGAAGACTACGCGGCGATCTGATTCAAACATTCAAAATCCTAAAAGGTATAGACAATGTCAACCCGGGGGACTTCTTTGACTTGAAAAAAGAAAAAAGGACCAGGGGTCATAAATGGAGATTAGATAAAGGGGCATTCAGAACAGAAAATAGGAGGCACTTTTTTACACAGAGAATTGTGAGGGTCTGGAACCAACTCCCCAGTAATGTTGTTGAAGCTGACACCCTGGGATCCTTCAAGAAGCTGCTTGATGAGATTCTGGGATCAATAAGCTACTAACAACCAAACGAGCAAGATGGGCTGAATGGCCTCCTCTCGTTTGTAAACTTTCTTATGTTCTTATGTTCTTATGTATTTTACTAAGTAACTACTATGTAAATACGCAGTAATTAGAAGCAATTCATTTAAAGTGTTACCCCATTCAATGCAATAACTCCTTTATATAAAAAAAAAACATTTCTATGATCTACAGATCGTAGAGATGCATCAGCAGCAGACTCTTAAACATGTAGAAATACAATTCGTGTTTGGATCTTATGTTTAGCTGAGTAACATTCTCTGTCCTTCATCAAGATGTGTAGTGTGGGTCAGTGGGCATCTCTGGTCTGTTTACCAAAACTAAAAAAACTAAATTGGAAATGAGAAACAGTAGAAAACCGCAGGTTCTTTTTCCCTGAGATTACTGTGCATACTGCACTCATACCCAATGAGGGACACACACAATAAGAACACGACACTAGGACAGGATTACTGGCATCTGCTGTGGACTGCCAGTGCTGACACCAAGGTGAATAAGCTGGGTCAGGAGTGATTGTTTTCTAGGAGATTCTCTCTGAAAAGCATTGACATTCTCTACTCTGGCCAGCAGATGTCATTGTCGTGTTATTTACAGCTTTTAACAAGAATGGAAATCAGTTACTACTGCATCAGCAGGTGAGAGCAGAAGCTCAAAGTAAATACTTACTCATAATTACAGTCTTATTATGCATAGTTACAATGTATTTAATGTATACATTTTTTGCATGATATAACACTAATTAAACCCTTAACCCTAACCCTAACCCTAACTCTATCCCTAACCCTAACTCTAAACCTAACCATAACCCTTTTCTGATACAATTGTATACTTACATATATCATGCCGACTGATTTACATGTTACATACCTTGTAACTATGCATAATAACATTGTAATTATGTGTGAGTGCACATGTATTTACTAAGTAACTACTATGTAATTAGAGACACACTATAAAGTGTTCCCCTTTCTTTGATTACATATTAACATATGTAGCCCTAATGGTTTATAAATTGATGAACTTCTATGAAGATAATGTGAACTTATGCATTGAACATTCCTGTTGTAAATTTACAATATGCTTATTTTTCATTCTTTTTGGGAGGTAAAGAATAAATTATTCACATGCTTTAATTATTCGCTAGATTGCTTTCTTCAGTACTGTTAAACTGATACACCTTTGGTACAGATATTCACACAGACAACACTTAAGCCATGTGCCTGCAAAATAACCAAGAAATCTGCTTTTAATTTACTTTGCACACACAAACCGCTGACTGTTTTGCATTAGCTTTTAAGAAGACGTATGTTTGTGCGTTTTGAGATAGGAGATCCAATAAGCAGCCATTAGACTAATACTGAAACTTTACACAAGCACCCCCATCACAATAAATACCTAAACCCCCAAATAACACTCACTTGTCTTCTCTGATTGATCTCATCACACTTTATGTACTGTACACAAGCACCCTCCTACCACAATAATCCCCAAAATAACTAGTAAATAAATACTAATAAATAATGACATCTTGCAGGGTTGTCTAAGTGGTCTACTTCACTCTGAACATGAATCACCACCCCATCACAGACATCCCAAGTGATAATAGTACAGTACAGGAGTCCCGTTTGAACTACATAGTGTGTTCTAGTTGATACATTGTTTGGGTGTATCTCTTGTATAACCACACACACAGCTTACACATTACAACAATAATTACACACAGGAAATGGTGTTGCTATCTGTTGTGATGACATGTACAAACACATTGTATAACTGTATGGGCTGGTTTCACAAACACTACGTTTCCTTAGCCTTACTCTTAGACTTACTTTACTATTACTGTTAAGTGGTCCAACATTATTGCCAATCAGGTTCTGTGAAATCAGCTAGACGCGACTTTTAAACAGACCATTTAAGCTCCTTTATTCAGTATTCATTTCATCACTAACCACTAGGGGGCAGTGAAGTGTCATGGTTCTGTTAAACTCCCACCAATGAAGTCATTTAAAGAAGGCGTTTGTCCACCAGTGTTAGGACCTCTAATAGTGTATGTGAGGCTCATTTGGTGTATTATTGTCAATACAAGGACAGTAAGTATAATGCGAGGGAGTGTACTCTATACATGATTGTAACATCTGATGTAGTTTATAGTGTAATGAGTATGCAATATAGATTTATTTCTGCATGTCTTGTAAAAGTGTTTGCATTTGATCATTTTGGTAAATTGAGTCATATCTAAATTGAACAAATGTTGTGGGACAATGGGATGTACAAAATGTTCTTGCAAGCAAAGTCTATCAATCCTGTGCTGCATAGTAAGAGTGTGACACAGTCAGACTGTACCCCCATTTTTCCACTAGTAAAAGTTACTGAAATCTGTTCATATCTGTCTGGCTCTTACTGTCTGCGTTCTCATCTCCCTGTTCTGGGAGTGGCAGGGTTTGCTATATCCTCTGCCATGGCTCTTACTGTCTACGTTCTCATCTCCCTGTTCTGGTAGTGGCAGGGTTTGCTATATCCTCTGCCATGGCTCTTACTGTCTACATTCTCATCTCCCTGTTCTGGGAGTGGCAGGGTTTGCTATATCCTCTGCCATGGCTCTTACTGTCTACGTTCTCATCTCCCTGTTCTGGGAGTGGCAGGGTTTGCTATATCCTCTGCCATGGCTCTTACTGTCTACGTTCTCATCTCCCTGTTCTGGGAGTGGCAGGGTTTGCTATATCCTCTGCCATGGCTCTTACTGTCTACGTTCTCATCTCCCTGTTCTGGTAGTGGCAGGGTTTGCTATAGCCTCGGGTGTTCTGTGTGTAGCCGCTATGTTGTGTAATAGAAAGTATTCTGAGGAGAGTATTACAGCACACCTGAATGGTAAACACATCTAAAACACAAGTACTTCATTACAATTCTCCTCTGCTTAACTGGAATTCTCCTCAGCCTCATTTCAACACACAATGCAATGTCAGATTAGGGGTTTTAATCATGACATTGTCTATTGATCGATTAATCATCCGATCTATGATCGATTACTCACACCTGTTTGCTTGTGATATGAAATTGTACTGAAAGACAATTACACGTAACACAACGTCTTAACACAATGTTATTTACTGTAAATGTTTCATAATGCCAGCTAATGTTTTATATACATATATTTACTTCCTTGTAATTTGACAGTTTGACAATATTTTCTTACCTGTAATTGGAAGATAGCCACAGTGAGTCATTTATTTATTTGTTTATTTATTTATTGCATTTATATAGCACTTTTTATACAAAAGTATCGCAAAGCACTGTACAGTGCATAGCACTGTAGGAGCTCTACAAGAAAAAGCCCTGCCTCCTGTGCTGCTTTTGTTGACCCTAGGAATAACCAGCATCCCCGCATCCTGTGATCTCAGAGTGTGGTTTGGAAGATACAGGGTTAGTAACTCCTGCAAATAACTAGGTGCTAATCCATTCAGGGTCTTGTAAGTTAACAGCAAAATCTTAAAATCAATTCTATACTGCACAGGGAGCAAGTGTAAAGAGGCCAGAACAGGGGTAATATGTTCACTTTTCCTGGTTTTAGTCAGAATTCTAGCGGCGGTATTCTGGACAAGCTGCAAGCGGGATACCACACGTTTTGGGACACCAGAAAAAAGTGCATTACAATAATCAATTCTAGATGTATCATTAGATACAGAAATAATTGGTCTAAGTTTGGTTATATTTCTCAAACGATAAAAAGATACTTTAGTAACTTCCCTAATATGAGTTTCAAATGATAGATCAGGACCAAAGATGACCCCCAAACTATTAATTTCCAGTTTAAGTTTTGATGCGCAACTGCAAGAGTCGAGCTCATGTAATCCTACATTTCCTTTTAGTTGGTTCTGTGAGCCCACTAGCATAACCTCAGCTGGTGTTTGTTGTTTCCAGCTGCCCTTTTGCCAAGGTCTTTAGAAGTACCCTTGGCCTTTTTTCAAGATTTCTTTTTGAAAGCAATGGTTGCTAGGTAGACAAGATTAATCGATCAATATTTTTTAAATCGATCAAAGCCCACAGATGTGATTAATCATTAATCTATTAAAACCCCTACTTTAGATCATATCCACTGTCACCTGTAAGACAAAAGCAAATGTGCTTTTTCTATATACAGTATTATTCAAATCAAGATTACCTAGTGAGCATGCATCTACAGCACACTTCAATAAAGATTTCAACATTACCTAGAGAGCATGCATCTACAGCAGACTTCAATAAAGATTTCAACATGACCTAGTTAGCATGCATCTACAGCACACTTCAATAAAGATTTCAACACTACCTAGACAGCATGCATCTACAGCACACTTCAATAAAGATTTCAACATTACCTAGTGAGCACGCATCTACAGCACACTTCAATAAAGATTTCAACTCTGATTTATTGATATGATTTTATGTTACAAAGTAAATGATTAAAAATTACAAAGGCGGTACGCACACCAATAAAGTAGTGAGGTGACGGTTTACAAGGCAGTGCCAAAACGAAATGTTAAAAAAAGAAAATAAACCGCACACTCAAAAGGCAATCCCTCTAAAATAAAATCATTTTGTTTTATTAACCAACGTTCTGGTACGAAGTACCTTCATAAGGGTAAAGAAACAAACACTTGCAGGTGTTTAAATAGAAGTGATAGGAAGATAATTGATGCTTAATTACTTACCAATTGAATAATTATATAGATAAACATCATACATCATTAAAATACGTTAGCAACCCTAGGAGCTGGGGTTGACCCTCTTCGTGGCCGCTGTGGCCGGGCAGTTTTCCCCTGTGCGCCGCTCAGCAGCACATGCAGGGGCTGCTGAGGACCACTAGCATCCTGTCCTGGTCCTTCTGGAGACAAAGTGGAGACAAGGGTAGCTCCTGCTACTCTGCTTCTGGCAGTGGGGCAGCAGAGGCAGAGGCAGCTCCTGCTCCTTTCCTCCAGGTGGCGAAGGCGGCAGGGGCTCCTCCCCTTCTGGCTGTGAAGGCGATAGGGGCTCCTCCCCTTCTGGCTGTGAAGGCGATAGGGGCTCCTCCCCTTCTGTCGGTGAAGGCAGCATTTCCTTTCTCCTTTCTCCTTTCTCCTCTCACTCTCACCTCTCACTCTCCCGTACTCTCCTCTGTACACCCACCACGAGTGCAGAGAGCTGCAGGCTTATATGCAGGTGACCATCTCCCGATTAGGAACAATTAAACAATTAATTAACTCGGGAGATGGTCACCTTCTGCACAAGGTTTTTAATACAATACATACGGCTCTTCGCTGTCACATATACAAATAATAAATCGTAATAACATTATTATTTATTTCTTTAGCCGACGCCGTTATCCAGGGTGACTTACAATTGTTACAAGATATCACATTATTTTTACATACATTTACCCATTTATACAGTTGGGTTTTTACTGGAGCAATCTAGGTAAAGTACCTTGCTCAAGGGTACAGCAGCAGTATCCCCCACCTGGGATTGAACCCACGACCCTCCAGTCAAGAATCCAGAGCCCTAACCACTATTCCACACTGCTGTCCTGTTTGTTGGTGTAATAATACAACAACAAAACAAATACAAAATAATAAATTGCACAGGGGCGGAGGGGTACCCCGTTCTAAAATAGACCATTACTTTTATGACAGTGCTTTGCCCTGCCCCCTTTTCATGTGCAGGGCTCCTTGCCCGGTCACACGGCAGTATTAACATGTTTGTTTTTATAACCTCTATTTTCAAATCCAACCCTCATATCAGAAAGATTTTCTTCAAAATCAGACTTGCGTTTACAGTTTCTCCTAATTCTGCAGAACTGACTATAAGGTAGACTGTTCTTGAGGTGTAGTGGGTGAAAACTATCTGCTCGTAACAATGTATTATGATCAGTAGGTTTTCTTTACAAGGTGGTATACAGATAGTCCCCATCTTTAATGATCCATAGATCCAAGAAATTAATCCGCTCATAATCATGTTGCATGATAAATTTGAGGTGTTCATTGCAAGAATTTAACAAAAGGTGAAATTGCTGAAGCTCTTGCACATTTCCTTTCCATAGAATATAGGGGTGGGATTAAAACCCCCTAAACTAATCCCTGTACCTCAACACCAGGATCTCAGTTAACACATGTGGGGGCCTCTAGAACTCAATAAATCAATGAATGCCTGGCCACATTCCACACTTGTTCTAACCGGGGCTGGGATCCTAACTCCAGACCTGCCATATCTAGCACAAACTGAAAAATGTGAACAAACTTTATTTATAAAGAAACAACAAATATTTATACACCTGTGTATAAATATTGTTTCAGTGACAACATCATTTTGCTTGCATCAATAAATAAGGCCACTCAAACACACCAGCTTCATACTGCTTTCATTAAAAATGGTTACTGCACATTCGGAGGGATACTCACTGGTACTACACAGCCATCGAGAAGAATGAGGAAACAGAGATTCTCTGAAGCCCCAAACCCCAGGAGCAGTTTTGTCTGGTCAAAGATAGCCAGAACAGTGTGCTGTTGGGTTAATGGCATGGCATAACTTCATGGCATAACCTCAACAGGGACTGTGTGGGAGCAAGTTGAAGATGAAAAAGTGTAAAGGCAGTCTCTCATGTAAAGATAATTTGCAGTTTGACAAAATATGTAAAAATTGTGTTATGCGACTCATAAGTATTATAACAAGACTCATAGCAAGTCTTTATAAAACCTAAAGATGGGTAAAAAATAAACAGTGACAACATCATTAATGATACACTGATGTTCAAAGCTGTGAAATGAAGCTCTGGTGTGTTTATCTTGTATCCGAAAAAAAACAAAGGAATTAGCAACAGTTATTTACAGGCTGCTGTATGTTATTCCTTATCATTTGAATTATTAGTATCTGTTCATTCATTCTTTACAATAAGTTCACTCTCTTTAAGCTGATGCAGATGAACAATACATTGAGGTTATAAAGAAAACACAACTACCTGGTCTTTAGATGACGACAATGAGAGGCTTTGATGGACCAAAACTATTTGTGTATTGCTCTTGATCTTTGGTTACTTTAATAGTCAACTTTTACATGTGTAACGGAAACACTTGTTCAGTGAGGGAGGGTGCTGTTGTATGTGCATTACTGTATTGATCTAATCATTTTCACTGTCATATTTAGTTGTGTTACAAACAGAGGAACTTCATACTGGTAGTTTCAGAAAGTAATTTGACAGCTTGCCAATATGCCTTGGGGTATTCATTCAATCATGCTGTGTAAGTATAATTTATTTGATAAATATTTGAGTAAATTTGAAAATTTGCTTTTCTTATTTGTAAAATGATGAATTTGTTTTTCAGTTTTTGCACTTGGAGACGTGCTGCTGGTTTTAACAGGTATGTGTGTCTCTGACACGTTCACCTAATAAGATACAATGATTTAATGCTTGATTACATTAGAGATGAATAACATTTAGAGTGAAATTCACAAACATTTACTCTGAAGAATCTTTAGCACCATTATTCCTGTTAGAATAAACACACACAATGAAGTTACTCAACCTGAAATAAACAACTCAGGCATTGAATTCTTAGATATTCTTATGATGTTTATTTCTAGTTTTCTAACATTAATGGGTGTCTTTCTCTTTTCAGAAAGAAGTGCAAATGATAGCTTGGAGTAAAGGGCTTTCTAAATTGTACACTTGTGTTTCTTTTCCAAAATAACAAATAAGCCAGTTTCAGATAACTACATTCCGTAAACATGTGTTTATGAAATGAATGATAAATGTATTAACATTTGTGAAGGTGACTTTTTTCTTGTATTGTCAAACTGATAAATCTGTTTTTGAGAGAACACTTAATTAAAACTTTGTCTTGTATTGAATTACTCAACATCTTCACCTTTTATACACTTCTTATATAACATCTATAATACAAAGACACATAACCATAACAACAAATAAATAAAATAAAATAAAACAAATGTATCTAAACTCTTCTCCAGGTTACATTTTACTGATAATTTGTATGCCTTCATGAAACAGAATGGATTAAATGTTTCAAATCAAGTGAAAACAGAAAAGTGGAGTTTTCAGAGAACAAATGGTCTTATTGAATTTTCTGAAAACTGCATGTTTCAAACAGATTGGTATGCACTGAATGTCCAGTGTCTATAAGAAGTTTAATCTCACTTCATTACGTGTCCATATATCCATGTTCTTAATTGCTTAACAGATTGGTCTCTCATGGTATTTTAAAACTGTTTAAATCATTTTTACAGAGCTACTCCGTACAACAATGATTCAAATTGGGAAAACATCTGTAGTGGAAGGGGAGAAGGTTGAAATCAAATGTGTGATATCAGCTGTGCATGGAGAACAACCAGAGAACAAGGAGAATTGGTTCCATTTATATAAAAACAGAGAGAAGATCAGCTCACTGCTGAAGCCCGGAGGAATGGCAGCTGTCACATTTATAAAACAAGACATCAGAAAGAATGACGCTGGAAACTATACCTGCATGTATGGAAATAAGAATCCAGGAGATGTGAAACACATCAGCTATGGTTCTTCAGTTTACCTCAATGTACAAGGTAAGTACAGCACCAAACAATGAGGAAACACCTGAATGTCACATTTCTATTAAGGAAATTAACAAATTTAAATATACAAAATATAGCAAAAACACATGTGAAAATGCTTGGCTTTGTTCTTTAATAGATGTGCTATTTTGTTGTATACATTTTTGTTACAAATACTTCTAGACCCCAGGGGCAGTATTTTCAAAAGGTCGTAAATTATAACCAGTGTTAATCAACAAATCGGTATGTAGCATTGATTTTAGCATTTTCAAGCGTTGTTATGTCTATTCCGTAATTATATAATGTGATTTCCGAAATTATGTTGATTTATGAAATAATGTTAATATCTTAACGAGCAGGGCTTCTTGCGACAACTTCTTTTGTTTGCGTGGGAATTTAAAAGGAAATCCGTGTTAAATGTTATAATTTATCAGGAGTTAATTTGCACTTTGAAAGGAGGGTTTTAATTAATTAAAAAGTATATAACTCACCTTGAAGCAGAAATGTAACAGACCGCGGCTGTGGCGCTGACGATACAGAAAGAGCAGAGAGAGAGTGTACAGGACCAGGGTTAAATTCTTACAGACTACCTACATAATCCAATATTTGTAGTTATGAAAATATTTAAGCCTTTTCTATACTTGTGGATATGAATGAGATTTATTCACTTGTTTAACCATTTGTAACCTTAATCATTTGTTGTATTGCTAAACTGATATACTGTTATTTGCACCTAGTATATTGTTACAGAAATGATCAAAGCAACTGTATCTGAACTCTGACTACATACATTATATGACAACTGACCTGTACTGTAGATTTTATTTGCATTATACAAATAAAAAACTAAGAGTAAATAATTAAATGTTGGTATAAAAAATGGCATAATAGATATTATAATAAAGTTGCCTGAAAGGAATGGATTTTGCCTAAATGTATTTGTAATGTTGTCAGACCCCATACCCCCCCCCCCACACACACACACACACTTTATGTACAATGTACACTTTCATCTTCACATGTTTGTATGCGTATAAAATGTTCTTATATTACTGTAAGTGGCTACTTCTAATCATGTTGAGTTTATTTATCGCAGAGGCGTGCAAAGAGTACCAGAGAAAATGCATGATTAGAGGATTCATTAATAATAAACAAATTATGTATTGGGTTAGAGAGTTCTATCATAATTTTAAAAGCTTAACAAATATATAATGAAGTGTTACATACATGGTATACATGTATAATATGTAACAACTACAAACACAAATAGCACTTCAAACATATTTATTTATATCCTACAATCGTACATGCTAAAAATACAGACAAAAGTAGATGTCCACATAAGAAAATAAATTCCAAGCAAGCCTAGATGGCTTACAGTATTATTGTTATTTTTTAACTAAAAAAAGACTGTGAAATGCACATTAAAAGAGTTGTATATAGTAAGCTGTGGAAAAATATCCCCCAGGATGAGGGGAAATGACTAATGGGGTTTAATTATTATTATTTTTTTAATATGTGTCGTCCGATTTTTACCCACATGCCAGATAATCGTAAATCAGCATTTTATATGTGAAGTGTTCTAAAGAAATGTATATTCTGGATGTCAAAATGCACAATTTTAAATTAAGTTTACAAATTATACACAACATAGATATTCCCAATATTTTTTCCATTTGGCTGCTGCTCGCTGGTGGGAGAGCCGTCTCCTGTACGCTAGTAGTTTCCATAACAGCGGATTCTGCTTCCATTCATTTTTCTTGACCTTGTCAACATGCATTTTGATTAAAATACTGTTTTTGGAGAATCCCCTCTAAATCAACTAATGTTATTTCCAAGTTTCAGTCAATTGAATCTATGAAATTCTATTTAAATTATTTAAACAACATTTCCCATACACTAGACTCCCACTAACCCAAACCATGCTATGATAATTAAATGCTTGCTGATATCGGCTGAAGAAAGTTCAATCTCATAATTATGTGAGAATGTATAAAATAGCTGTCTCTGAATGATTAATTAAAATGGTTATTATTAATTTATCATTTGCTATAACTTAGAAAATTTCAAAAAATTGGACTAGATAAGGTGTTTCTAATATAATACTGTGGTAGGGCAGAGCTCTGCGTGTAGATATGTGTGTTATTATGATATGATATTATTATGATTTAAATGTATTGTTTTGTGTTTGTTTGGGAACAAGTGATTTTGTTGTTGTTTGGCAGCAAAAAGTTAAAGCTCATCCCTCTAAATGTGTGCATAATTTGTCCATCTCCGAATTGATTAAGTGCTTACTAATTTGGAGATGGTCACAGCTGGGGGGGTTGCTCTGAGTGGAGAGCAGGAACGAGAGAGAAAGAAGGAGGTAACAGATTGAAAACATTTTCTATGCATGCTGGGTTAAGACCAGCACAATAATTGTTTTGGTTTTGTTTGAAGCCTTGTGTCTGTTAGTTTTGGCCACTGTGTCATTTTCTTTTCTAAAGATGTTTCGTTTCGTTTAAAACTTTTATTTGTTTGTTTAAATAAAATATAAGAGCAGATTGGCAACTCACCTGCACTCTGCCATCAAACCACTAATCTGAACAGGGTTTGGATTAGTAAGAGTCTACTGTCTATTCTTGCATATTTTAGCTGCACTCAGAAGGCATATTTTTTAACACTTTATACTGTATTTTCAGAGTCCACCTATCAGCTCACACTTCAGCTAGACAAACAGAGCGCAGTTGAAGGAATGGATGTATCATTTCAATGTATAATACCAGTTGAATTCAGAGAAGCAACAGGAAAAGAGGATGTTTTCCATCTATATAAAGATGGAAGCCTTGTCGATTCACAAGCCGATCCCAAAGGCGTATCAGCTGTCAAGTTTTCCATTAAAAAGGTTAAGAGGAGTGATACTGGAAACTACACCTGTGTGTATGGAAAAGAGAAGCTTCTGAACTCAGCAAACAGCAAACGCAGTCGCCCAGTCTACCTTCATGTGACAGGTAAGGACTGAGCTGAATACTTTGTGACTCAGTACAGTCGATTCAGTTGATCTAAACTATGACACATACAGCCTCCATATTTTAATTACGCCGTGTAACAATTTTTTTTTTTTTTGGTTCCTGGGTAGTAAGTGTTATTTCCTAATTGCTTATGCCTCAAAAGTATAGAAAATGGCTATTATTCCCCACAAACTTTGTTTTTGTGACCAGGACAGTGATATTTTGAAATTTACCTATTTTCCAGAACATTCCAGATAGATTCAGTGCTGAGTAAACTTGGAGTAACTTCTAGAACTTTCTAGAACTTTCCAGTAATATAAATAGTAGTATAAATACAGGGGCCTTAAGCCCACCAGTTCAGTTTAGTTCCAGCTGCCTAAGTGGATACATATCTGCACTTTTCTGAGATGGCATCAAGGTCATAGGAGACTTCAAAATGGTGGCATTCCTGATGGGTCTCCAAGGCGGTTTTACCAAGTTTCCCTGCTATCTTTGCCTTTGGGACAGCAGGGACACCAAGGTGCACTACCACAGGCGGGACTGGCCACAGCGGACAGAGTTCTCTGTGGGGAGGAACAACGTCAAGTGGGAGCCACTGGTGGACCCCCGAAAGGTGCTGATGCCACCACTGCACATCAAATTGGGCCTTATGAAACAATTTGTCAGAGCTCTAGATAAGGAGTCGGCAGCCTTCAAGTACCTTCAAGACTTCTTCCCTAAGCTGTCTGAGGCAAAGGTCAAAGCCGGTGTCTGCGTCGGACCACAGATAAAGAAGATCCTGGAGTGCAATGAATTCCCCAAGAAGCTCACTAGTAAGGAGAAAGCGGCTTGGAACAGCTTTGTCGTAGTGGTTCGGGGCTTCCTGGGCAATCACAAGGCCGAAAACTATGTGGAGCTGGTTGAGACTCTGGTGAAGAACTACGGCACAATGGGCTGTAGGATGTCCCTCAAAGTCCATATGCTTGATGCTCATCTTGATAAATTCAAGGAGAACATGGGAGCGTACTCGGAGGAGCAAGGCGAGCGCTTCCACCAGGATATACTGGACTTTGAACGCCGCTACCAAGGACAGTATAACGAGAACATGATGGGAGACTACATTTGGGGGCTGATTCGTGAAAGTGATTTACAGTATAATCGTAAATCTCGAAAAACTACTCGCTTCTAAATCGTTTGTAGTCATTTTTGTATTACTTTAGTAAAAATACATGTTAATTTGGATTCATATGTTGTTTTTTTCTGACTTTACGTGAACGAAAAGACACAAATTTGCCCGTTTTCTCATTGGAAATAGGTAAATTTCAAAATATCACTGTCTGGTCACAAAAGCAGTTTGTGGGGAATAATAGCCATTTTCTATACTTTTGAGGCATAAGCAATTAGGAAATAACACTTACTACCCAGGAACAAAAATTGTGTTACATAGTGTTATCAGATGAGGGGTCTTTGTGAAAACCAACTTCTGTAATGGTGTCTTCTTTTCAGTATTGTTAGTAAGATGAAACAAACAAGAAATGTCCCTGGTTGGGCTATACTACAATGGTAAAGATTAAAATAATATAAAATGCATTTGGGGCATATGGTATAGTAAAATGCATATAATAAAATACTGTTTGCCATGCACAACATA